>NW_006922422.1:635186-636121 GCF_000298275.1 Orycteropus afer afer
AAGAGTTGATGCTTTTGATTTGTGGTGCTAGCAAAAGAATACTGAAAATACCACGGACTGCCAGAAGAGCTACCAAATCTGTCTTGGGAGAATTATAGCTGGAATGTTCCTTGTAAAACTTTAATGGAGCAGCATGTCCATTAAAGTTTTACTTTAATGTCATTTACAACAATGACATTTCAAAACCTGATGTTCTAATTGGGATTTTATTAGTTAATATATGTGTGGGAATTGCATGCACTGTTGCAGATGATGTAGAAGAAGTCATCAAACTTCATCTCACCTACTTTGGTTATGTTGTCAGAACGGGCCATTCTCTGGAGAAGGATATCATGCTTGATAAAATGGAGGGTCAATGAAAAAAGGGAAGGCACTCTAAGTGATGGACTGGCACAGTGGCCATAATGATGGGTTCAGGTATAGCAAGGACTGTGAGGCTAGCGCAGGAGTGAACAGTGTTTCATTCTTTTTTACATATGGTCAATAATAGTCTGAGATGACTTGACAGTACCCTACAACAAAAAGTTCTGGTGACATAATTCATAAGGCATTTGACTGCTAACCAGAAGACTGGTGGTTCAAACCCAACAGCCACTCCTCAGAAGGAAGACTGGATAATCAACTTTTGTAGAGATACCGCCTTGGAAACTCAAGGAGGGGTCACTATGAGTGGAATCGAGTTGACAGCAGTGAGGTTTTTTTGTTTTTGTTTTTGTTTTTGTTTTAAGCAACAACAACAACACTATGCTTCCACTGTGGTCAGAGAATACACTTGGTATGATTTTAAGTCTTTTAATTTTGATGCAGTTTGTTTTATAATCATGATAAGGGAGCTCTGGTAGCATAGTGCCTAAGACACTTGACTGCTAACCAGAAGGCTGGTGTTTCAAGCCCCCCAGCCACTCCTCAGAAGGAAGATGGGGCAATCTACTTCC
>NW_006922422.1:636818-638412 GCF_000298275.1 Orycteropus afer afer
ATAATGCCTCAGCAACCCAAAGAGGGATCGCTATGAGTCGGGGCTGACTCTATGGCACATAACAACAAATGTGTCCTCCACTGATTCCATGCTGGGAATGTGTTGTCTTTTTAGGACTGAGTAGTGTGTGAAGGCCTTACTTTTTACTAGACCTCCTCTAACACCATCCTAGAGAAGTAAGTGTCTCATTAATAAAGGTAGAGTTTGAAGTATAGGGTTCTCATGTGGCCTCCACTGACACCACAGATTAAGGTCTCATATACCAATAATTGCATTAAATATAAATGGTTAAACTACATCAATTAAAAGACATAGATTGGCAGAATGGATTAAAAAGCATGACCCAACTATATAGTATCTACAAGAAACCTACTTCAACTATGAGATATGCAGGCTGAAAGTAAAGGGTTGGAAAAAGATATAAGATGCAAAAATTAACCCACCGGAGGCAGGAGTGGCTGTGTCATCAGACAATGGGATACTTTTAAACTTTCCCTGTGTGGTTCAAATTAATTATGTTTTACTCTTCAAAACTGGATAAAAATGGAATTTTGCCATCATAGTTTATTATTTTATTACAATAACATTTGCAGCTCCAGCATATCTGATTATTAATAAACTTAAATATTATTTTGTGTTAATCATGTTTGGATTTCCTAGCTTGAGCAGAATTAGAAACCCAAGATATGTTGAATTTGTTCACATGACTATTATTTTAATGACATTTGAAGCAACAGTTTAAACGTTTTTGTCACTTGAGAAATCTGACAGGACTTGAAAAGAAAGAATGAAAATACCAGCACTATAAAAAGAAATGTTCAAAAGCTTCAATCAACCTTTTTGTTAATATTCGTAGCTTTAAAATCATCGTCATTAAATCTGTATCTATCAAGACAGTGTATTTCAAACAATCGGTTTTCTCCATGGCCTGCTATAATGAACCTAACTGACAAGTGATTATGCAGATTGTGTCATTATTATATTTTTTAAAATGCCAATAGACATTCCCCCAAAGCAGCAAGGAACTACTTTTCAAATTCATTTAAATGACAGACATTATTCTGTCTTTCTCTGGCAGCCCTTCAGTCGTGCCTAGAGCCTTATGGGTAGATGCCTTTACATTGTGGAGGAGGCAGGGTACAATGTTGGATTCATTATTCTAGACAGTTGTCATCACACTAAAATGAAAACTCTTTTAAAATTTTAATTAAAATTCTAGAATTGGCATGTCCTTTGGGTTCCTAGATAAAGATTTTTAGATTATTTGGAAATGTTAAAAATTTGTGCAGATAGGAAGGACTACCAATATAGATACAGGTTTTGAAACAAGAGTTATATACATATATATACATATACATACATATACATATATATACATGTATATATATGTATATGTATCTGTTGTTGTTGTTATGTGCCATCGAGTCGGACCCAACTCATAGAGACCTTTCCTTGGGTTTCTGAGGCGGTATCACTACAGATGTAGATTGCCCAACCTTCCTTCCAAGGAGTGGCTGGTGAGTTTGAACCACCAGCCTTCTGGTTAGCACTCAAGTTCCTTAGGCACTACACTACCAGAGCTCCTATATATATA
>NW_006922422.1:638622-641080 GCF_000298275.1 Orycteropus afer afer
CTCTCTCTCTCTCTCTCTGTCTCTCTCTCTCTCTATATATATATAGTATGTGTATATGTGTGACAAACACAAAGTTAATACCACCAGCTCAACTTTTTCCATTTGTTCCTTGGGTAAAGCAAAATTACCATGCAACCTCATAAATTGAACTCATATTAGCTAATTAGAAACACTGATTAAAATATGTGAAGATTCTCAACAAGGGAAAACTAATGTCAGATTTTTCAGTTAAAAGTACAGAAGATCAAACTCAATAAGGGAATTGATCATCCAATAATCAGAAGTCTAGATGTACCAGAGTACCAGGGTCAGTTAATTCAGAGGCCCTATAACTTCTTCCCAAACCTAGGTTTTTATTAAAATTGGGACTCTGCTATTGAGGAGGAGGCGGGTGAGTGGTTAGAATAGCCTTTGTGTGATTATCCATGCAGCCTGCCTCACATGCTGCAAGCAAATTACCAAGAATTATGTCAAATGGCTTTAAAAATCAAATTTAGTGGGTTTAGATTATGGCAAATCTTTAATGTGATAATGAAAGATCATCTTGGTTATTGTTAACAAATATATCTCACATGCAGGCATCTGTAGTTTGTAATTCATCTTTATAAAAGAATATCATATGTTCAATATTTCATTTTAGTTAGATTGCATGTTATACATTAAGGTAGACTTTTAAAATTCTGTTCTCAGAATTCATTTAGAACAAAAACATTTATTTTTCGTTGTATTGATGTGGTTAAATGACCAGTCCCAATGAGTTATACTATTGATAAACTGAAAAGAGAGTTTGTGAAAATAAGAAACTGGGAGAAAAGTAATAGATTATTATCTCTTTTATAATGCTGTTTATTATAAAATTATTATTATATATTTATCATTTTTATTATCATCTCTTTTGTAAGATTGATAAAGCAGAGTCTTCAGCTATATGGATGGTATGGCAGTGCCTTTATTCAGATTTTCCGGTTTAGAATGAAATTTAATGTAATTTTTGGCATCTGTATGACTTACTCCATAGATACAGGGAGCCAGGTTCATGGCTTGAGTGGAATGATTAGGAGTATGTTTTATTTAAGGAAGAAGCTATAGTGGATGGTATAGTCTTTGAGTGGGCATCCACAGAGCCTACCATATACACCAGGCAGCTTATATAGGACTGAGTTCAATGGATTTAGTCATCTAAATCTGTTTACCTTAGGTATTGGGTAAACCGTTTGTGCAATAATGAGAGATAATACTGATTATTATCAGATAATATAATTTGGGCGATCTGAGAACAAATTAATCAAGAGTCTTACCAGTTAAAACATACAAGTAGCTTTATTGAAACTAATTCTAATTTTTAAAATGAGAGTTTATAGTTCAAACTATCAATGAACCATTTCAACCTAATTCATTCATTCAACTCATGTGAGACACTAGGAATTGAGACCACAGGTAAGACAAATAAATCTTTGTTCAAGGAGCTAATATTCTAGTGGGGGTGACAAAAAATGGACAGATAAACACATCAACATATAATGCAATGTGAGGTAGCAATAAGGCTATGAGAAAACCAGAGCCCTGGTGTGGATAGACAGGGAAAATACCATGCAATGTCATATAGTGCTAAATTCATGAAGAAAACCAAAAGCTGATAGGGGCATTTCTGTTAGACAGGAAAGACTCTCACAAACAGAGATCTGGGTAAACCTAATGCTGTTCGAATCCTTCTTTGATATTACCTGTATGAAACCAAAATCTGGAGTTGGAGATCCTTGTCCTCTTGCTTCGTTCTCCAAATAGTCATCTTTGGACATGGCACATAGGGTGAAATTGATCCCACACTGGGAAAACATTTATCGCACATTGGTTAACTGTTTGCCCTACTATATCTGACTCGATGGAAATAAATGTTTACTTTGGGACTAACTTAACTCTGATGGACTTTTTGTTCTTAATTAATTTATTTGTTCATCCTTTCAACACACATGTATGCTGAATACTCACTCTACACCCAAGGCTTTATATTATCATTGTCTTTCTATTAGACATTGATTTCATCAAAGACACTGCACTAAAGTAGAAAAGATGCAATATGTAAAGAAAGGTTTGTAAGAACCAAGGTAGGGTGTTCAAATGCCTTAATAGAGGGGTAGAGATAATGCTTCTTTGAAAGAGATGGTTTATCTATCATAAGTTCACTTGGTTTTACCTTTATACCAGTCTCTCTGTGTCTGTAAGATTCCTTAATGCTTATGCATTTTAAATGATTGGAGTGCCATTGTGAAGAAATTCAGGAAACAGGTTCTCAACTGGATTTGTTTGCAAACTGACATGTAAATGTAAGTACTAGGAGATGTGGGTTCTGGTTTTCAGTGTCTGAACTTTAGATAAGCCACTTATCTTTTCTGGACATCACTTTACTCAGTTCTTAATTGAGGGGTAGATATTATTTTAATTTTTTTCCACTGCAGAT
>NW_006922422.1:641185-643210 GCF_000298275.1 Orycteropus afer afer
AGGCCTTTCTTCTGTATTGCTGCTGGTTAGAACCACCGACATTTAGGTGAATCAAACAAAACCAAACTCACTGCCGTTGAATTGATTTGACTCCTAGTGACCCTTCCTTGGGTTTCTGAGGTGGTATCTCTATCAAAGAAGGTTGCCCAAACTTCTTTCTGAGATTGAGGTGAATTAAAACAAAAATAAAAACAAAACCACCACCATCAAGTCAATTCTGACTCATGACGACCCCATTGTGTTTCCAAGACTGTAAATTTTTACAGAAAGTAGATTGCCTCATGTTTATCCTGCAGAGAAGCTGATGATTTTTAACAAGTGACCTTCTGGTTAAAAGCCAAATTCCTATCCACTGTGTCACCAGAGCTCCTTTAGGTGAATAGTCAAGGACAAATCTTTTGTGCCACTGAGAATTTAAATGTATTTAAATGTATGAATTTAAATTTTTTATTTTGTCTTTCTCCTGCCCCAACTTCACTCTTTTCTTTTTACTTGAATTCATCCTTTATTCTACAAAGCAATATTCTCTACATAATTTTAATGTCCATGAAAAAGTCTTCATTTTGGGTGAAGTCTTAGAAAATCAGATATTTTTTCAGTAAGGATGAGTGAAACTGTATCTATTGGAGAGGTAGTTGATAGAATGCATATATAAAGGAAATTGTTCTTGAAGGACATTCTAAACTAAAGCTTGTACTCATATTTAATTCTGTTGTGACCAAACAGATGGGTGATTATAAACAAAATATCCTTCTATTCCCTTCTGAGACATATGCAGGGTCGTCCTTCCTTGACTACTGTCATGGAGATGCACGCAATTAGCTACAGAATGTTAGCCACCCTGCTGGATGTAAGTCAACATCTCTCTCTGTGGTGTATAACAGTACAAAACTGACATTAAACCTATCAAACAATGGTCTTCAGGCAGCATGGCATCACACAAACCCAGCTGTTTGTGCTAGTGATTTTGTTTTTTACCAGAGGAGACTTTTTTGGGGAATGTAATGAATGGACAGGCTTATGCTTACTTTTAATGAACCCCAAGTTAATGCTTTGGTCTTTTTCTGTCCATTTAAATGCAAAGGAGCACATTTCACATCCTAATGAAATAAACACACTAATACACAACCTCTTTTCTTCATTCTGACCCTCTGGTTCCAGAATTAATAGCTTCCTACTAGGGCATGTTGACATTGCTACTACAATCTAAACAGGGATCTAACTCATAGCCAAATTTATATCAGCTTGTGTTTTGACGTTTAATTCCACCTGAAACTGAAAAACAAAGAAACCAAAAAAAAAGTAAGCAAAACTTAGTGGAAAAACAAGTCATATGTTTTTCCTGTATGTTCTATACATGAGAAATCTGTGATACATTCTTCATTTTACTTACAGCAGTACAAACAAAACAAACAAAACCCACTGTTATTGAGTAGATTCCAACTCATAGTGACCCCCATTGGATTTCCAAGGCTGTAAATCTTTATGGAAGTAGATTCCCCCATCTTCCTGCCAAGGAGCAGGTGGTGGGTTTGAAGCACTGACCTTCTGGTTAGAAGCCAAATGTCTTACCCACTGTGCCACCAGAGCTCCTGGTGTATTATATCCATCCCCCATAATGATAAACTCTGTAGAACGAAGAAACAAAAGTAGGTCAAATTAATAAAATGGGACGCTAAAACTCATACCTTTAAGAATGAACAATTCTTAAAATAAGAATTTTGAAAAATTATTTAAGATAATTATAGTTATTTTCTGATTTATGATTTATATCTATGTTTAGTTAAATTTGAGTCAGTTTTGCTTATTTATAATTACATAAGACATTGATAAGTATAATTTTGCCATTAGCACATAGCCCTTTCTCTTTTGATATAATCAAAATAGATTGCTGTTGAGTTGATTCTGATTTATAGCAGCCATACAGGACAGAGTAGACCTGTCCCACAGAGTTTCTGAGGCAGTAATCTTATGGAAGTAGACTGCCACATCTTCCTCCCACAGACTGGTTGGTGGATTCAAACC
>NW_006922422.1:655970-699455 GCF_000298275.1 Orycteropus afer afer
ATAATAATAATAATAAGCTATGCAAGTTTTGTTTTGTAAGTATTTAATCATCCAGAAGTTAAGTTACTTAATGTCTCTAATATTTTGAGACCAGTACGAAGATCATGAGCTCTGTTGGGACAGTGGTTAAAGCATTCAGCTGCTAACCAAAAGGTCTGCAGTTTGAACCATCTAGCCACTCTGTGGGAGTAGATATAGCAGGCTGATTTCATGGAGTTATAGCCTGCCCCCGTGGGGCAGTTCTACTCTGTCCTATAAAGTCTCTATGGATCAGAATCAACTTGATGGCAGTGGATTTAGTTTGATATGGAGATTTCAATATGCACAGTTCCTGCCCTCAAGATGTTTTTAATCATGGGAGCAAATACAGTAGTCTGCACCTACTTGATCATAGAATCAGTTGGGAATCTTGATTTCAGAGTACAAACTTGGACCTACTGAGCTCTGGTTGCGTAGTGCCTGAGGCACTTGACTGCTAACCAGAAAGCTGGCAGTTCAAACCCACCAGCTGCTCCTTGGAAGAAAGATTGGGCAGTCTACTTCTGTAGGGATACTGCCTCAGAAACCCAAGGAGGGGTCACTATGACTTGGGTCTGACTCAATGGCACATAACAACAACAGTGGTTACCCTAAAAAAAAAAAAAAAAAACTGCCCTTGAGTAGATTGTGACTCATAGAGACCCCTCCTTGGGTTTCCGAGGCAGTATCACTATGGAAGTAGATTGCCCAGTCTTCTGAAGACTGGCTGCTGGGTTTGAACCACCAGCCTTCTGGTTAGCAGTCAAATGTCTTAGGCATTACACCATCAGAACTCAATAGGTCCAAGTTTGAACTCTGAAATCAATCCTCTTTAAAGTTTCCCTACTGATTTCAATAAACACACAGAAGTGGGACTCTCTGAAGTAAATTAAACAAAACAAAAACAAAAAAACACTTTGGAAAGGATTTTAGAGAACATTTCCTCCAACATATTTATCTAATGAAAGCCAAAAGATCAGAGAGTTGATAGCAGAACCATAACACTGTACTGGTTATTTGCTGTCAACTCTCACTCATTGAGATCTTATGTATAACAGAATAGAGTGTCCCCTAGTCCTCCATCTTCATGATTTTTGGTATGTTTGTGTCCACTGTTGCTGCTATTGTATCAATTATCTCATTGAAGGCTTCTCTCATTTTTGTTGGCCTTCTGTTTTACAAACATGAAGGATTCTTTTTCTAGTGATCAGTACTTTCTGATGTTGTGTCCATAGTGCTCAAGGAGAAAACTATACCCAGGAGTCCTACCCTTTCCTCCTATTGAAATGCAATTCCACATCTCCATGACACAGCTGGGAAGTTGGTATAATGCAAGGTTATTCATGATGCTTATCTCCCCAGACACCTGTCCAGGACATCCTCTCCTACAACAGAAAGTGAGTCTATTCTCTGTACTGCAGATATGAGTTACCCCTGACACCAATGAATAAGTATTAGCAATGTTGCTATGTAATTTTAAGTTATGAGAAGGAAGTTGAGAAGGACAAGAGGAAACTAAGAAGTGGCTTAGTTTAATTACTACTAATATAGCCTTTGCTGGTGAGCCTTTGGCAGATAACTGAAAGGTCAGTGGTTTGACTCTACTAGTACCCTCACAAGAGAAACACCTGGTGATCTGCTCCTGAATAAATTACAGCCTTGGACAACCTATAGGGAAGTTCTACTGTGTCCTGTAGGGTCCTGATTAGTCCTAAATGAGTGGACGGCACACAATTACTACTCCTTCATAATTATGCTTTGTAAAATCCTCCCTCCTTAATTTTAGTAGTAGGTTGAATAAAAATAGGAAAACAAATAAATAATGAAATAAACACCAACTCAAGCCATGATATTTTCTGTCACCTCATATGCATGTGAAAGGTGGACAATGAATAAGGAAGACAGAAGAAGAATTGATGCCTTTGAACTGTGGTATAGGTGAAAAATACTGAAAATAGCATGGACTGCCAGAAGAATAGGAACTCTGGTGGCATAGTGCCTGAGGCATTTGACTGCTATCCAGAAGGTTGGCGGTTCAAACCCACAAGCTGCTACTTGGAAGAAAGGTTGGGCAATCTACTTCTGTAGTGTTACTCCCTTGGAAACTCAAGGAGGGGTCATTATGAGTTGGATCCGACTCAACGGCTGTGGGTTTTTTTGGGCCAGAAGAATGAACAAACCTGTCCTGGAAGAAGTGCAGCTGGAATGCACCTTGGAAGCAAGAATGGCTAGACTTCTTCTCACCTATTTTGGTCATGTAGACAGAAGGGACAAGTCCCTGGAGAATGTTATCATGCTTGGTAAAGTGGAAAGTCAGTGAAAAAGGGGTAGATCCTCAAGAAGATGGATTGGTCCAGGGGCTGCAATGATGGGCTCATGCATAGCAACACCTGTGAAGATGTTGCAGGACTGGACCTTATTTCATTCTGCTGTACATAGAGTCACTATGAGTTGTTGCCAACTTGACAACACCTAACAACATACACTACAGTTTTCCTCCCAATGTTCTTCATCGGTTAAGTATAGATACAGGTAATATCATTTTTTCCTTGTATCGTTGGTGTATTAAGGAACTCTAGTGGTGTAATGGGAGCTCTGGTACCATAGCGGCTAAGACACTTGCCTGCTAACCAGATGGCTGGCGGTTCAAACCCACCAGCCACTCCTCGGAAGGAAGATTGGGCAATCCTACTTCCGTAGTGATACTGCCTCGGAAACCCAAGGAGGGGTCGCTATGAGTCGGGTTTGACTCGATGGCAAGTACCAACAACAACAACAACAACAAGTGGTGTAATGGTTAAGGCATTTGGCTGCTAACCATAAGGTTGATCATTCAAACCCAATAGCTGCTCCTCTGAAGAAAGATGAAGCAGTCTGCTTCTGTAAAGATTTGCAGTCTTAGAAACCCAACGGGGGTCATTATGAGTCTGGATTGACCCCATGGCAATGAATTTGAATTTTATATTAAGCTTAAAACAAAGATAAGTTTAGGGTTAATTTCAGTCTTCCCATAACTGGAAAAACACTTAACAACAATCCTTATTCAAATTAACCCTGTGTCTTGAGACTTTATCCTGTTTTGATACTTTTGATCTTTGATTTTATCTCTAATTGTCTTGTTTTTGAAGAATACAGTGCAGTCCAGTCAATGATGATTTAGTCATTGCTAAACATTCAATTCTTCCATCAGTTTAATTGCCCATTGCCTCTTCTTACTTTGAAAGCCAAGTTATCCAGGCCTTTACAGATTAAAAATAGCTCAGCTTTAATATGTTATCAGGCTTAATTAATTATTCATAAATTATTATTTTTGCTATTATTCTTCTGACTAATGTAAATGGCATTAAAAGTCTAGGCTCTATTTTTGGAAAGCAAAAGAGCAAACAAAACAATGGCTTTAAGCGAGGTGAACCAAATGCTGCCTTTGTTTGCAGCAATGTAATAAAGCAGAGCTAAGACAGGGAAAGACACTATTCCAATCACATTAGGCACTAGGAGGTGAATTTTTGTTTCCCAATATGCAGATGGAGAATTTTGGTTTACCTTAACTGTACTTACATATTAGAGAGTGTGATGTGGTTAAACATTGTTACGTGGTTGTCTGAGTGTGTCTGGAATTTCCTGTGCTACATCTCCCAACCCCCTATTTGACACACACAAGGAAAGAAGGGAATATGGGTCTCATAAATCTACAAGTGCTCTCCTGCCACTGTTTTACAGCCAGTGGAGAGGTCTCCTTTTCACTCTTCCTCCCCCTACTGTAGCTTCAGTGTGGCCTTTTCTCAGTGGTAGAACCTGCACAACATGAAAGGGGATCTGACCTTGGGCAGGGGCTCCTGGGGCACTTCTGCTTGCTTCTCATGGTCCTCTTTCATAACAACTTCCTTTATCAGGCTGATTAATTTTAAAACTTGCCTGCAGTTGATGGCAGAGGTAGGATAACATGGGATGGAGAATGGAAATATGTTTTCTCCTTATTTGCAAACTTGCTAAAGCAAAGAAAAATATAACCAACTACCCCAGAGATTGTTCTGTTCATTTCTGACAGCAAAAAATAATTAAAAAAAGAGAAAATAATCTCAATCTTATGCATACTACAAAGATGTAATAGGAAGTGGTCTACTTCAGAGCATAGCTGATTGCAACCTTGGTTATTTGCAGAATAGATTATGCATGTGTCGTCCCCCCCCTTTTTTTGAAGGGAGTGGTAGGTGAGGGAAAGAAGATACAGAGGAAGCTTACTAGCAGATGTTTCTACTCACTTGTAGAAACAGCAAGAACAGAGACCCTTCACCTTTCTTTTTTCCCTAAATTTCATTTATTTCATCATGGTTTTTGTTGAGAATACACACAGCAAAGCATATACCAACTCGAGTCTCAACATGTAGAATTCAGTGACATTGTTTACATTCTTCAAAGTGTGCAGCCATCCTTACTCTTCTTTTCTGGGTTGTTCCTCCCTCATTAACATAAACTCACTGCCTCCTGAGGTTCTTACTAATCTTTTGAGTTGCTCTTGTCAGTTTGATACCATATAGATAGTTCTTTTTTTGTTTTGTGCTTTGGGTGCAAATTTACAAAGCAAATTTGATTTACATGCAACAGTTCATGCACATTTCACACCCAACTACCATCCCCAGCCATAAAAAACTGTCTTCCCCTCCCTTTCCTGTAACTACACCTTCTCTGTGTCCGTCTTAACTATGCATTCCTGTCTGTACAGATTTCCCTCTATGTGAATGTTGCCCCTCTGATATCTCATGGCTGATTGATCTAAGGGGCACATCTCCCTAGAGAAGGTAGGTACATAGCCCTGGGATACGTGTTCTGCATGTAGGTCTTTCTATTGTTGGACTGAGAGGCAATCATAGAAGTGAGTCCATTTCTATGCCCAAAGGTTAACCTGGGGCCATAGTCTCAGGGGTTCCACCAGTCTCTATCTGACCAGTAATTCTGGTCATATTTCTGTTTGTGAATTTTGTTCCACATTTTCTCTCCCATTCTACCCAGGATCTCCAGTCTTGATCCCTTTTCAAGTGGTTGGCATTGGTTGTCAGGCACCATCTAGTTCTTCTGGTTTCAGGGTTGTGAAGGCTGATGTCCTTGTGATCCATCTTATCCTTGTTTCCAAATGTCTTTGATTTTCTTTACTCTTCTTTGCTCTAGATGAGAGGAGACCAACAGTTGCAACATAGGTAGTCTCTCGAAACCTTTGAAAACCCCGTTTCTACTCACAAATGAAGGCTGTAGAACAAGGTTTTTATGTACTATGTTGTACCACTTGAGCATGATGTCCCCTGAGATTATGGTCCCAAGCCTGCAGGCCAGTGATTCTCTCTCTCAAGGTGTTTGGTTGTCTCTGAGAAGTTACTCCAACTCTGCCTTCTATTGCTTCTGTAATATAAGTGTCTAATTTTGTAGCACAAGTGCACATGTAAGATTATCTTCAGGTAAATTTACCCTTGGTTTAGGGTATATTCTTGTTCGCCTACCCCCACCTGATCTTCTCACCTGTCTATGCATTTATCTGTAGCCTGGTGTTTGGTGCTAGTGGTAACCACTGTATCTATATGGTGCTAGTAGTGCTTAACGACTGCTTCTATATGATTCCATATAGATAGTTCTTAAAGGAACATAATGCTCAAAGCAGCTTTTTTACAAGTTAACATAAACTATTGTTCAGTTTTAAGATGAATTCAGGGAATAGTTTCAGTTTATGGTTTAAAGATTATCTCAGGGTAATATTTTCAGGGTTTATCTACCCTCCATAGCTCCATAAAGTCTAAAGTCCACGAGAATTTGAAAAGCTTGTCTGCATGTCCCCCTTTAGATAGAGATCTTTGATCAAAGTGTTCAGTAATGGTACCTGGACACCATCCATTTTTTTCTGGTCTCATGGCAAAGGAGGCAGTTGTTCATGGAGGCAGTTAGCCACATATTCCACATATTCCTTCTAGGTGAATAGAGACCAATTCTTGGGCCTTGCCTGGCTGCTTGCAAGCTTTTAAGGCCCTAAGCTCTTTGCAATGAATGTGCTTAACCACTGCATCACCATGAACTCCAAATCCTTCCATGTTCATAGCTATTACTTTCAGCTTCATTTTATGAATATTTAAAACAAGAACAGCTGAATATATGGCAATAATTTTAATGAAACATTTTCAGAAGAGTGTCTTCTATTAATTTCTTTTCCTTCCTATGTTGTTTCCACTGAATAAAATTCTGTGCTAAAATTTTGCCTTCAAGTCATTTTAATCCTTGTTACTAGCCTAGGTAGACATACAAATTTATATTCACAAGTACAGACAATATCTTCTCCCACAAACCTCAGCCAGCTAAAACCTCAGAAAAGACAAACTAGTTCTTAGTAGCTCTGGAGTGTCAAAAAGGAAAAGAAATCAAACTTGCTGCTGTTAAGTTGATTCTGACTCATAGCAACCCTATTTAAAAAAAAAAAAAAAAAACCCACAGCCACAGACTGGGTTCTGACTCAAAGTGATGCTCATAGCACTATAAGGTAGCAAAGCTATAGCTACCCCACAGGACAGAGTAGGACTGCCCCACACAGTTTCTAAGGGTGTACATCTTAACAGAAGTAGACTGTCAACATCTTTCTTCCACAGAGTGACTGGTGGATTCGATTTGCTGACAGTTTGCTTAGCAGCTGAGCACTTAACCACTGTGCCACCAGGTCTCCTTCTGGAGTACCAGAGGACATTTTATGTGCAGGTTTAAGGTGGAACATAGAAACACATGAGCTTACAACCGAATCTCCAATGACATCCTAAGAGAAAATCTATATGAAATCCATGAAGTCAGGAGAAGAAATGTGGTATGGTCACAATCAAAGAGGTTATGAAGCTCTGTGTCCTGGCCAAGGTACATGAGAAAACACTGTTGTGGATGAGTGTTTTGTGTCAGGAAAAGAGGCCAGAGGGTGGAGAGGGTCCTGAGCACTGCCCTAGATTGGAGAACTGTTGTAGTTTACAGCTTTACAACTTGCTTTTATGATTCTCTTAGGGATTAGTTTATGGGAGGGTCAACCTGGTGTTAAAGGTCAGGGGTGGAAAGGGCATTGGTCTGGTTTGAGAAAACTGATAAAACAAAAAGACATCTATCACTTCAGAGCTCCTTTTGTTTTGGGCAATGCTTCAGTAACAGTTTTAGGATACAGTTCTGGGAAGGAAAAAGAGGTTCTTTTGTTAATACTGTAGTTTCTTGATTTCAATTTGGTTTGATGCAAATACGTTGCTACATGTGTTTCTCTTCCTGATTGTATATCCTCTGCTGTGTCCTCACCTCACTATCCTATCTAAAATAGGAGATAAATAAAATACCTATACTGTATGAAGTAGAATATTTAACAATTACCTTTGGAAACATCCAAAGTGACGTTTATTTTTCAAAGGGAGCGCGTTTTGTTAAAAAGGAAGTAACAAAGTAAAACTGAAAAGTTAATCAAACAAATGTATATTTTAATTCAAGTAAATTGGTTGCACTTTAATGTGGAATAGAATTTTAAAAGGAATATATTTGAAGTAGCACTGTAGATTTAAACCCAATATTCCTTTTCTGATTTCCTTTTTATTTCCATTCAACATCATGGTTTAGCTTTTAACATTCTAAGGCATTTTAAAAGCCTGTAGCAGAGTAACTAAGCCTTTGAAATAATATAGTAAGCAAAATGTAGATAGCAGAGCAATAGTAGTTATTTCTTCAGGCAGAGAATTGAATATAATTGTGTATTTTTTAAATAAAAAAATGACCAGAGAAATTATTCTGCAATTTGATGACTTCCTACTGCCTATTGATAAATCTGAAACTCCTTAGCATGAAATAAGACACTAGTTCAGAAGTCTAACGTATTAACTTCATTCTCTCTCCTCAACTCATCCTGCTCAGAGGCCCTGTGTGCACAAGCCTGGCTCAAGTGTTTGCCCTTTGTGCTTTTCCTGTGACAACATGGTGCCTCTTTTATTCTACCTTCTGCCTTCACTCTTTACATCTGGGAAAGAAAAAAAAAAAAAAGACCCAAACACTTACTTACCTTTCAAAGCCCAGTTTCAATCTCAATTCTGTAATGCATCTCATAACTCCTCAGTTAGTGACTCCATTTTTTGTGTCCCTATTGCACTTTGTACAATCATGTTTTAGTATTTGGCATACTGTGTTTTTTTTTTTTTTTTTTTTTTTTTTAATGTGTTTACATGTCTATCCCTCCAAAATTGTGCTTCTTAGCCCTAGACTGCAAGCCACATTTGTATAATAAACATTTTATTATGTCCCTTTATTACATTCATATTAAATTATTAGCTATGTGACTTTTCTATGCAATTATTTTTTTAAAGGCACATAACCCCTGAATATAACATAAATGGAAATAAAAGAAAAAAAATATATTAATAAAATTTTCGATAGTGAGTGCTCAAGCAAGACTCTACTACAAGATAAAAATAGCTTCTAAAATTTCCAGAAAGCACTCTATGGGACAGTATCTTCCCCAATGAGAAGCATTGAGCTGAACTATGAGCTCCAACTATATCTGTATAATTTATCATTTATCCCAGTACGTATGCAGTGCCTAAGTGATCATGTCTGTGTTGTTGGTAAGTGCCTTCGAGTCGGACCCAACTCATAGCAACCCCTCCTTGGGTTTTTGAAGCAGTATCAAGTATAACTATGGAAGTAGATTGCCCAACCTTCCTTCCTAGGAGTGGCTGGTGGGTTTGAACAGCCAGCCTTCTGGTTAGCAGTCTAGTGTCTTAGGCACTATGCTACCAGAGCTCCTTCTCCTCCCATTAGAAAGCAATATTATCTATGGAAGTTTAACTAGGTTGGATGTTTATGTTTTCACTCTTTCTGAGTGCTCCAGCATTATATTTTCCTTTTTTGGATAGCTTGGTGCTGGTTTCTTAACAATTATTATACTTAATCTTTACTCATAATAATACAGTATTGACAAACAATTATATATCGAAGTTTGGTGTTTCTTTTTATTTATAAAATGCTGGGATGATACCATTGAAGTATCTGGTATTTTGTGGCACTGTTTAGATGCACGTACAACCAACTTACTAAGAAAAACAAGAATAATTTTGATATTTAAAAAAAAAAAACAACACTGTCGTCAAGTGCCTTAGGCACTATGCTACCAGTTTTACCTAGTGTCATGTCTGTAGGCAACGTAATAAATTAAGAATTATCTGAAAATAAAAGATTAATATGTCATATTAACTTTCATATCTCAAATTTGTAACACTCATTAGTTTTGGTCAAACATGTCTTAAAATATTGAATTGATCTGTACCAGAAATCTATTATGAACTTAAAGTGGGTTCAGAAAAATGAGTGACCCATCAGTTTTCAATTTCACAGAATTACCAATAGATCCATTTAAATTTCTCATATATGTACCAGTAACTATTTCAAAGTCAGCAGGAATAAATAAGGAAATAAAATTATAAATGTTGAATTGTCATTTTTTATAATCTTACATACTGTTGGAAGAATCTAGGATTCTGAGCCACTTTTCTTACTTCCCTAAAATAAGAAATAGGAAATCCCTCATGATGCTTTTGAATTCCATAAAGAATGTACAGATAAACCATCCAGTAGCATTTTTTAATGCTATAGTGCCTTCTATTTTTTTTTAAGCAGCAGGAAAATAAATGTTTGTAGTTTTTATTAATCACATACATTGCCATAGACAAGATATGATAATTTGGTGCATATTCCAATTGATGGAAAAAAAAAGTCACATAGTTCCTAAAATTAATGGGAATAAGTAATTAGAAAAGCAGCTGAGAAGTTTTGCTTTTGGTAGTAGGATCATTGATCATATCATAGGATGCATCCGGTTACCCCTGCTCTGAGGGAGTAGCTTCAATGAAGCCTCTAAAATGAGCCCTGTAACACAGACTGGTGAACCACCGAGACTATGGTCCCTAGTCACCCTTGGGGCCTGGAGTTGAACTCACTCCCATGTCTTCCAGTCAAATGTTAGATGGGTGTATGGGTGAACATTTATACCAGGTAAGCATACTCCTTAGAACAATCCACATGGGGCAGTATTGGCACAGGGAGATAGCTCAGAAGGCAGGAATCCATAGAAAAGAAGAAAAAAGAGAAAGGGTAACCAGAAGGAGGAAGTGGAAGCAGAGCTGTTACATTATGGGGATTGCAGTCAATGTCATGGAACAAAATATATATGAAGTGATGTATGGAGAATGGATTTACTCTGTAAACTTTCACCTGAATGATGATGATGATGATGATCATCATCATCATCATATGAATCCTGAAAGTGTCTCATGCCCTGGTTAGAGAGAGAGAAAAAAAAAAGGGGGGGGGGTAAGGTAATGTTGGATGATATTTTTAAATGGGAAAAGGTTGGCAAGGGGTATTTCTCTGTTATTTATGTTGTTGTTATGTTGTTATATGCCGTCGAGTCGGCCCCGACTCATAGCAACCCCTCCTTGGGTTTCCGAGGCAGTATCACTACGGAAGTAGGATTGCCCAACCTTCCTTCTGAGGAGTGGCTGGTGGGTTTGAACCGCCAGCCTTCTGGTTAGCAGCTGTTATTTATACTCTTGATATATAGGAGAAGCATGTCTCACTTAAGCCTTAAAAATTGCTGATGAGAAAATATGAAGAAAAAAAGTAGTCTTAAGTTTTAGATCACAGAAATGATTCCAGCCAATTTCATTGGCTGAAACACAAGAAATTGTGGGGAAAATCCATTACAGGAGAATTACAATGACTTTGATATTGACAAATAAAATATATCTAGACTTTATATTATCCATCCAAGCACTTAATTGTATTAAAGACTGAGAAATATTAGGGAAAAAGTTCCAGGGTGAAATCTGAATGGACTGATATCTTTTAGAAGTAAAGATTCTATATATGAGAATATGTCCAGGGTAATGAGTGGAGAAGCTTCCTCATTAACTTGTTCTTCATGTTTTCAAAGATCAAGAGAACAGGAAATTGAATTCCCTGACTTTTAGGATATTCTTTTGTTTTTCTTTTTTTATTGTGATTTGGGTGAAAGTTTGCACAGCAAATTCACTTTCCATACACATGCAGTCCACATACACTGTCTCATGACATTGACTACAATTTCCCACAATGCAACAGCTCCCCTTCCACTTCCTTCCCATAGTTACCTCTTCCCTGTATCCTTCCCTCCATGTACTCCTGCCCCCTGAGCTGTTACCCTGTGAATACACAGCCCTTCTATTCTACCATGATTGTTCTCTCCAAGGAGTGTATCTACCTAGTGTAAATGTTCACTTCATATGCCTGTTTTTTGTTTGGCTGAAAGCCACAGGTGTGGGTTCATTTCCAGACCTGAAGGGCAACTAGGGACCATAGTCTCAGTAGTTCCATCAGGCTCTATCAGACCAACAAACCTGCCCTCCCCTTTTTTTTTAAATAACTTTGAGTTTTGTTCCACATTGTTCTCCCACTCTATCCAGGATCTCCTACATAGATCCCCCTCCAAAGGGCATTTGTATTAGCTGGGCACTATCTAGTTCTTCTGGTCTCGTAGTCGTATAGGCTGAGGATCACATGGTGTACTAGTTGCTTGAACTAATTGTTTCCATGAATATTTGGTTTTCTTCATTCTTCTTTGCTCTGGATGAGGAGAGACCCGTCGTTGCATCTAGATGGCTGTGTGCAAGCTTTTAAGATCTCAGTTGCTACTCACCAAAGTAAGATGTGGAACAATGTTTTGTGTAGTATTTTATGCCAGTTGAGCTTGATGTCACTCCAACTACGGTCCTGAGCCCACAGGTTCAACTACTTTCTCCCTTTGAGTCGCTGGCTGTGCCCAAGGAGTGACTACAACCCTGTCCCTTGTCAGCTCTACTATATACCTGGGGATTCTTACAGAACATACCAATACACTTGTAGAAACATTGTCTGCCAACCCTATGCATGGTCTTGGGCAAACTCCCCCCTTCACAGACATACCTAATAGTTCAGCCTGTTCACCCATCTATCCACCTGCATATTCATGTTTGCCTTCACTGACAATGCAGTACTGTATGTGCAAAAGGGTCATTTTTGTGGTCTGTACCTCCCATGCACCTTTCTCTGTCTTGCTCTTCCTCAAGGCCACCGTGTTGATCACTAATGTTTGGTACATTGCCCTTCCTTTCACCCAAATCAATACTTGTCTCTACCTATCTAAAAATGTTCCCTACTTTCTCCCTTCCCATGCCTAATAAACAACAAATAAAATTTCCTTCCATATATAAACCTTTCCTTGACTTTTACAATAACATACTAATAAAATATTTGTCCTTCTGTGATTGACTTATTTCACTCAACATAATGTCCTTCAAGTTTATCCATATTATGTGAAATTTTTTGCAGATTCTACATTACTCTGTAGGGTTGCATAGTATTGCATTGCATGTATGTACCATAATTTGGTTTTCCATTCTTCTGTTCATGGACATGTAGGTTGTTTCCATCTTTTTGCTATTGTAAACAGTACTGGGATGAACATGGGTGTGCATATATCTGTTCTTGTCCTGGCTCTCACTTCTTTAGGATATATACCTAGTAATGGAATGGCTGGGTCAAATAGTGTTTCTAATTCTAACTTTTTAAGGAATCACCATACTGCTTTCCACACTGATTGTACCATTTTACAGTCCCACCAGCAGTGTATGAGAATCCCAATCTCACTACATCCTTGCCAGCATTTGTTATTTTCTGTCTTGTTGAACTTTACTACTAGTACTGGGGCAAGATGGTATCTCATTGTTGCTTTGATTTGCATCTCTCTAATAGCTAATGATGGTGAGCATTTCTTCATATATTTGTTGGCCGCCTGAATATCCTCTTTGGTGAAGTGTCTATTCATGTCTTTTAGGATATTCTTATTGAGCATTTAGAAAAAACATTGTGATTTCCCTTAGATACAGTAACCCTTAAGAAGTGCTAATAGCCAGAGATGTTTGTGGAGAAAATAGACAACCAGTTACTGTCTGTGGTTGAAAGTAGAGGAACAGAGATATGCCTGTTATGGAATGGCAGTCAGGGAAATTGTTGGCTACACAAATATACTACATTTATTGCCTCTACTTTTCACCTCTTTATTCTTTATTTTTCTCTTCCACTTTAAATTTTTCTCTTTCTTGTTCAGTGTCTTTTACTGTATCCAAGATAGCCCATAAATTGTTGGTTTTTCCACTCCTTCAACAAATGTATATTGCTCCACTGACTCTAAGCTCGTTGATTAGGTGCCGGGTTGATCTAGACTGACTCCAGATGAAATCCTAAGGTCACTTCACATACAAGCTGTTATTTCACTAAACTAGCTAATATACAGATTTTAGCATCTTAAGTGTCTCACTGGAAATGAAATTCTTAATTTGAAAGTGAATCTGGTTTGCCAGTCTTGGACTTAAACTTTGGGGATGTTAATGGAAAAATGAAAGTATGACAAATAGAAATCAAATTTTGGTAACAGCCCTAAATCATTTCACAATAAAAGGAAAGCCTATGTATAGAGAATACTAGAATCACCTTGTATACCTGAGGTCATGGTTTAACGTATTGTTTCATTTTTATGATGTGTTTTCTCCACACAGTAAATGTATTAATCCTAGTTATTCATTACTGACAATGTCAGTGCTCTCAAGGCAAAATTCTTTTCTGAGAATATTTAGGGTGGAGTTGTTTTTGATGCTGTTGACTTAAACTGGACATTTTGCATTTTCACAAAAGAGAATTGTCAGAAGGCATTGTCTAAAAAGCTAAAATTTAAGTCATGATATCAGTTCTTCAAAATAATTTCCAGAAGACCAGCACAGTTATCAATTGTTTATGGATAATGTAGGAATAACTGAAATAAAAATCAAGCATTGGCTCCATTTCCTTAATTAGGTAAGCTTGTGAGTAATATCTTTTACTGAAGCTTTAGTGAAACTTGCCTTCTGTCTGGTAAGATGTCCCATAATTATAGTGATGAAAGAGATTGTCTGTATCACCTAGCTCAATTTTTGAAATTCAAAGGTGAAGAAACTGAAATACAATAGATTTCATTAACTGTGGTCTTTTCATAGGTAAATTATAGAGGTGGCATCAGAATGCAAACATGTTGACTTCTAGTCCAGGCTTTGTTCACCACGCTGTGCTACTTCATTTATTCTTCCATACATCCATTCACCCTACTGATACATACATTGTAGGGCTTATATTTTGCCTATGACCAGGGGCTTACTTGATCAATTAGAATGTGTTGCTTACTTTCTTCGGCGGCCTTGGGGACCTCAGGAGCAGCAGGTTATCCAGGTGAAAGGGGCTGGAGGCAAGGCTAGGCTCCATGCCCCCTAGAGCCAGGAAAGGGAGGGAGCAGGAGTGGCCTCGGGTACCTCAGGAGTGGCAGGATATTCAAGTAAAAGGGACGGGAGGCAAGGCTAGGCCCCAAGTCCCCTAGAGCCAGAAAAGAGAGGCAACAGTGGGGGACCACAGAGTGGCAGATTCCCAGTAGGAATTAGGTAAGAGGTTTCCAACAGCTAAGGGAGACAAACTTGTCTGTCAGTTTGTCATTCTGTGAGGCTTGTACATTGCTGTGAGGCTTGAGGCTGTGCCACTTGAGTTTCAGACACCAGCAGAGTTGCACATGGTGCTTAGGTTTCAATGCAGTACAGACTAAGACAGACTAGGAAGAAGGAAAAAGGCCATCTACCTCTCAAAAACTGGCCAGAGAAAACCTTATGAATCGCAGAGAAGCACTGTCTGATACATTACTGGGCAACTTTATGAATAACTTGGAAACATTGTCCGACAGTGCAGGAAGATAAGCGCCTCAGGTGGAAGGCACTCAAAATAAGCTGCCTCATCAGAGTAGAACCAATCTTAATGATATGGATAAAGTAAGTCTTTCAGGACCTCCATGTGCTGACATGGCATTACTCAAATTGAGAAACAGCTGCAAACATCCATTAATAATTGGAACATGGAATGTATGAAGTATGAATCTAGGAAAATTGGAAGTTGTCAAAAATGAAATGGAACACATAAAGATTGATATCCTAGGCATTAATGAGCTGAAATGGACCAGTTTTGGCCATTTTAAATCAGACAACCATATGATCTACTATGCTGAGAATGATAAATTAAAGAGGCATAGCATGGCATTATCATCACAAAGGATGTTTCAAAATCTAGCCTGAAATACAATGCTGTCAGTGATAGAATAATATACATACGTCTACAAGGAAGACCCATAAGACTACTTATTATTCAAATTTATGCACCAACCACCAAAGCCAAAGATGAGGAAATTGAAGATTTTTATTAATGTTTGTACTCTGAAGTTGACTGAACATGCAAGCAAGATGTGTTGCTTATCACTGATGATTGGAATGCAAAAGTTGGAAACAAAGAAGAATCACTAGTATTTGGAAAATTTGGCCTTGGTGACAGAAATAATGTTGGAGATCACATGGTAGAATTTTGCAAGACCAACCACTTATTCATTGCAAATACCTTTTTTCAACAACACAAACAGTGGCTATACACATGGACTTCACCAGATGGAGTGCACAGAAATCAGATTGACTATATCTGTGGGAAGAGGAGATAGAAAAGCTCAATATCTTTAGCCAAAATCACACCGGGATCTGATTGTGGCACAGATCAACTGCTCACATGCAAGTTCAACTTGAAGTTGAAGACAATTAAAACAAGTCCGTGAGGGCCAAAATATGACCTTGAATATATCCCTCCTGAATTTAGAGACCATCTAAAGAATAGATTTTATGCATTGTAC
Source organism: Orycteropus afer afer (assembly GCF_000298275.1). Lineage (NCBI taxonomy): Eukaryota > Metazoa > Chordata > Mammalia > Tubulidentata > Orycteropodidae > Orycteropus > Orycteropus afer. The sequence continues at coordinate 671,785 of NW_006922422.1, forward strand.
ACTAATGACCAAAAGCCAGAAGAATTGTGGGATCAAGAGCATCATCCATGAAGAAAGCAAGAGGACATTAAAAAGACAAGAAAGAAAGAAAAGAACAAAATGGATGTCAGAAGACACTCTGAAACTTGCCCTTGAGCTAAGAGTAGCTAAAGCAAATGGAAGAAACGACAAGATAAAAGAGCTGAACAGAAGATTTCAAAGAGCAACTCCAGCAGACAAAACCAATTACTATAATGACATATGCAAAGACATGAAGTTAGAAAACCAAAAGGGAAGACCATGCTCAGCATTTCTCAAGATGAAAGAACTGAGGAAAAAATTTAAGCCTCAAGTTGCAATATTGAAAGATTCTATGGGCAAAATATTGAATGATGTAGTAAACATCAAAAGAAAATGGAAAGAATACACAGTCACTGTACCAAAAAGAACTGGATGATCTTCATCCATTTCAGGAGGTGGCATATGTTCAGGAACTAATGGTACTGAAGGAAGAAGTCAAAGCTGCACTGAAAGAATTGGCAAAGAACAAGGCTCCAGGAATTGACGGAATACCCATTGAGATGTCTCAACAAATGGATGCCCCTATGGAGGCACTCACTCAGTTATACCAAGAGATTTAGAAGACAGCTACCCAGCCAACTGACTGGAAGAGGTCCATATTTGTACCTATTCCAAAGAAAGGTGATCCCATAGAATGTGGAAATGGCATCAGGATTGGAGGAAGACTCATTAACAACCTGCAATATGGTGACGATACAACTTTGCTTGCTGAAAGTGAAGATGACTTGAAGAATACTTACCATCTGCAGTATGAGTTATATCTCAATATAAAGAAAACAAAAATCCTCACAACTGGACCTATAAGCAGCATTACAATAAATGGAGAAAAGATTGAAATTGTCAAAGACGTCACATTGCTTGGTTCTACAATCAACGCCAATGGAAGCAGCAGTCAGGACATCAGACAATGTATAGCACTGGGCAAGTTGGCTGCAAATGGCTTCTTTCAAGTGCTGAAGAGCAAAGATATCTCCTTGAGGACACATGCCATGGTATTTTCAATTGCCTCATATGCATGTGAGAGCAGGGCAATGAATAAGGAGGACTGAAGAAGAATTGATGTTTTTGAGCTGTGGTGTTTGCAAAGAATGCTGAAAGTACTGTGGACTGATGAAAGAGCTAACAGGTCTGTCCTGGAGGAAGTGCAGCCAGAATGCTCCTGGAGGCGAGAATGGCCAGACTTCATCTCACCTACTTTGGTCATGTTGTCCATTCCCTGGAGAAGGATGGCATGCTTAGTAAGGGTCAACGAAGGAGGGGAAGGCAATGAGATGGATTGACATGGTGGAAGCAGTGATGAGCTCAAATATAGCAAGAATCATGGTGCTGGCTCAGGACCATGTGGTATTTCATTCTGCTGTTCATAGAGTTACTATGAGTCAGAGATGACTCGATGGCACCTAACAACAACAGCAACAACTTACTTTCTTAGACCTTCTTCAATAAAAGTATTAGAAACAATTAAGTTTTGGGAAAAATTCATACCATCTATTTTAGTGAATATATATACATACATATATATTAACTTTGTATGGAAAAGTTCAATTGAAGAAAAACATCCCACTTTCCAACTTTTATACAAGATCATCGGTATTTTTAGTGTTGTTTTGACTGACTTCTTATTAGATGTTAACCAGCTTTGTACTCTAACTTGGCATTAGTATGCATATCTGTTCAGTGAACTGTAATAGATAGCCAAGTATAACACAGTGCAATTATCTTGAGTCCTAGAAATGATACAATGGGCCATTCTTTTTCATTCCTTGTTGAATGTTGTGATTAATTATTGATTGGATATGAATGTTACAAAATTATTATTTCAAATTAGGACTATCACATTTAACTTAAAAATTGACTTTAGTTTCTTCCCATTGATTTAATGTAATTTTTCATGATATTTCATGTAGAAATGTTGTACATTTGGTATTAATGAATTTTGCAACAGAATAATTTAAGATCTGTATTATTATTTAGTCTATGATTCTGTGAAAAAGTCACTGGAAATTATGTTGGCATAATTTATGAAATAGTACTAAGGAAAAGGAAATATCCTATTTATGAATCATTAGGTTTCTTGAGCTGTATTGCCAGTGAAATCATCTTTTAAAGACATAAGAGGTGCTGTGTGTTTGTACATTTTTAAATTACCACATCATGCTATTACTTATATTAGTAGGAACACCACTCACATTTTTTAGGAGTAAATTAACTTTATATCTGCAGAACTATTTCCAGAGGAAATGGTCTGTCTTAGGCTGGGTTCTCTAGAGAACAAAACCAGTGAAACACACTCACACACACAAAGAGAGATATTTATCTCAATGAACTGGCTCACACAATTGTAAAGTCTGGATCGTCCAAAATCCATGGGTCAGACATCATGCTGGAGGCTTCTCCTAACTCACACAGCTTCAGGGACTGATGAACCCGAGATCAGCAGGCAGTGTAGCAGTCTGCTGACTTCAGAGGCTGACAAATCCAAGATCAGCAGGTAAAATGTCAGGTTGTTGATTCACAGGCTACAAAGGCAACAATCCCAAGATTGGCAGACAATACAGAGGCCATTGGTTCAAGCCCAGGAACTGGAGATGATGATAAGCCTGATACAGGATCTAGGTCCAGCAGAAAGTCAGAGAATTTTGCCAGGATGTTTATATATAATATCTTGGAAGCAGGCCACACCTGTGAGGAAACTCCCTTTCAACTGATTGACTGTTCATAGAGATCTTGTCATGGAGGTAATTACATTCTATCAGATCTCATTATGGAAGATAACTACATCATAAATGCTAACCTACAGTGAGAATCATGGCTCAAACCAAATTGATACACAACCTTAACAATCACATGGTCTGTGAGGGCAAATTTGTCTTCAGGATTATCCCATTTCCTTCTCAACATGCTACATATTGATTCTTGAAGCATGACACTACCTTCATTCTGTAATCCCTTACCAGCCTCTTTTATGTATCTAAGTTCACTTGCTTTCTCTGGGATTTCTCTAATACTAAAGTTTGTATCATACTTTCAGTGATTCAGATCAAGCTCTAATTGCTGTCTGGAGTCTTCTGTTGAGGAGAATTTTGTGATTTCAGCTCAGAGAAGTGGCAAAGACTGCAATGATCAAATGGTGATAATATGCCCTGAAATTGGGCATGGGAAATGCTAGACTTTTCCAGCCAGCCCTAGTACCATCCTATCAAGTGTATTGGTATCTATTTGACATTTTGACATGCAGCTAATCTGAAAAAGAAATCTCTGTCATGTATTGAGCTAGCTTCTTTTTCTCTCCAACAGACCAGAGCTTGTGTATAGTTTAATAGTAATCTTCTGAAGACTGTATAACCTATTTACTTTTAAAGCTATTTTAGGTTAAGGCTGTGAAATGGATCTTTCCCAATCACGCTACTTAGAAAATAATTTGATTATTAATTCTGTACTTTTTCTTTGGGTATTAGAATGAGTAATATTTTTGTATGGACGTTGAATACACTTTGAGTTTTCTGATTCCCTCCTCCCATTGTTGTTGTTATGTGCCATCAAGTCGGACCTGACTCATAGCAATTCCTCCTTGGGTTGCCAAGTCAGTATCACTATGGAAGTAGATTGCCCAACTTTCCTTCTGAGGAGTGGCTGGTTGGTTTGAACAACCAGCTTTCTGGTTAGCAGTCAAGTGCCTTAGGCACTATGCTACCAGAGCTCCTTCTCCTCCCATTAGAAAGCAATATTATCTATGGAAGTTTAATTATGTTGAATGTTTATGTTTTCACTCTTTCTGAATGCTCCAGTATTATATTTTCCTTTTTTGGATAGTTTAGTACTGGTTCCTAAACAATTATTATACTTATTCTTTACTCATAATAATAAAATATTGACAAACAATTGTATATTTAGGCTTGGTGTTTCCTTTTACTTATAAAATGCTGGGATAATACCATAGAAGTAGCAGGTATTTTGCGGCACTGTTGAGGTTCACATACAACCAACTTACTAAGAAAAACAAGAACAATTTTGATATTAAAAAAAAAAAAAGCAACACTGTCATTAAGTCAATTCCTATGCACACCAACCCCCATTGGATTTTTGAGGTGGCAAATCTTTGTGGAAGCAGATTGCCCAGTCTGTCCAGTCCTGCTTCCATGGAGTGGCTGGTGGGTTTGAACCACCAACCTTCTGGTTAGTGGTCAGATGCCTTAGGCACTGTGCTACCTTCATTCATGTTAAAAATTCTTTAGAACTTTCCAGTGTATGCTTTGCTAGCCTTAATATTATTAAAATCTTTAACAGTGATATTTATTCAAATGACTATGAGATTTAAATAAAATGGCTACTTTCTGCTTTAGAAAGTAAGGAGGCCAGCGGGAAAAGGGGCAGCCTGTGTGAAGGGCAGGTGCCTGCTTCAATTGTTTAGCTCTGAGAAGTATGGGAATATTTCATTTTTGATATTTTACCAGTATGAGTGTGAATCTAAAACACTTTTATAATTTTTTTTTTAATTATTTTAAAGGCAAAAAGAAATAATTCTGATCAGCAACCAGATCAATTACTTGTCTGGATAGATGAATGCTTATGTGATAGTTAATTATCAAGAATTTATAACAGAATTTTTAGGTTAAAGGTTATAGTATAAGATCAAACACATTAAAATGATCTCTGACTTAGCAAAGACGTGTAACTACAAGGTAACACAAAATAGATGGACACAGTGATGAAAGAAAAATGATTCTTTAAGGGTCTGAACTGATTTGAGTAATGCTGCATATTATGTTAGATTTAGTAGGAAGCTAAGGAGCCTTGGTGGGGCAATGGGTAAGTGCTTGGCTGCTAAGCAAGAGATTGGTAGTTTGAACCTATCCAACAGCTCTGTGGAGAAAGATTTGGCAATCTACTCCCAGAAAGATTACAACTTAGAAAACTCTATAAGGAAGTTCTACTCTGTCAAATGAAATCACTATGCTTTGTAATCAACTTGATGACACCTAACAACTTCAGGAATTTAATGACTATTGGTATATTGAGCTTTCAAGATTTGAGTGGTGAAAGAGAAGAAGAGGTGTGAACCTATGTACCTATGAGCACTGACTTGTCACCAGACAGTGGATGATTTTTGCTGTAGGGATATTTTTGCTGTGGACCAAGATACCCGTCTGTGGTTTAGAAAAACTGTCTTCTTTGGCATCTTGTTTTCTAAACTTGAATCATTTATTCATTCATTAAGGAAAATTAAAAAATATATTATTGAGTGCTTAACCCTGTGTCAGGCACTTTGTTAGGTATTAGTTATATCTTTTGAATGAAACAAACATGGGCATTGCCTCCATGGAGATTCTAGTCTATTGAATAGACTAAGACAATAAACAAGGGATCTGAACTAAAACATACATTTATAAAGAAAATTTTAAAAGACATAAGGAATAAATAGGGTGTTAAGAATGAGGAAAAATGCTACTGGGTGATGGGAGTGAGTCCAGAAACTGTGAAAATAAAATTTGAAAATGAGGAGTCAGTCATGTAATGAAGTAGAGGCACTGAGCATGGCATGATTCAGGAACTGAGAACAGGGCAGTGTGGTCGAGCAATAGGAGCTGAAATGGAAAGAGGGTAGGGAGTTACCATGAGTCAGATTTGACTGAACAGGCAACTAACGACAATATATTATGCAGAGTTTCATAAACCATGGTAAGGACTTTGTAGTTTATGTAAGAGCAAGGGGAAGCCACTGACAAGATTTAAGCAGAGTCATGTGGTTCATTTGATTTATGCTTTGAAAAAAGCCCTTTATTCGCGGTGAAAAAATAGTTTGGGAATACTGTTAAAGAGGTTCTTATAGACCAAGGGAGATATCTCAATGGCCTGACCCATGAAAGTGGCAATGAAAATAGAAAGAAGTAGACATGGTTCAAAATACTTTCAATTTTAACTCAACAATCTGCGAAATATGGAAGAATGAAAGTTCCAGAGCATGATTTTCAGTTTATATTCCCTATAGTGGCTCCTCTTCTCAAATGTCTAAAACTTAGTTGTGCAATTTTAATTAATGCTTACCCCCCCCACCCCAGATTTTGCTTCTAAAATAAATCCTCCCCACTAAAATCATAATTTATATGTTTTTGTTGTTTTTATGTGCTGTGGAGTCGGATCTGACTCATAGCGACCCCTCCTTGGGTTTTCAAAGCATTATCTCTACAGAAGTAGATTGCCCAACCCTCCTTCTGAGGAATAGCTGGTGGGTTTGAATAGCTGTTAGCCTCTGGTTAGCAGTCAAGTGCCTTAGGCACTATGCTACCAGAGCTCCTATAGTGATGAGTAAAGTAAATTTTTGCATTATATTGAACCACATGTAGTTGCCATTTTGACAGGTTAAGAATGATTGAATATTGCCAAATACATACAGTTCAACCTAATAGACTTAGCATTTTACTAATCTCATTTAAACACTTGACTAGCATGTAAGTGGTATACAGTAAGAAAAATATTCTCCTTGTCTGTACATTAAAAAAAAAAAAAATTGAAGTGTCCAAATGGCATTTTAGTTTTGAAAGATGCATTGTTGATGTTTTTGGCTCCCTAGACACACAGAGCACCCTCACTGGGCAATCCAGTCTACAGGGGAAAATGAAATGGCCACTTTATTGAAAAAGCCCACCTTTCCACTGTAGTCAGTCAAATGCTATTATCCTTTTATTACTCTGTAATTTTGAGGGCAAGTTCAGTGAATAACTGTAGAGGCTATTAAGAGCTGTCCTGGAAAATTTATCTGTCTTTAAATGGAAGGTAGAAGCATTACTGCAGGAGTAGCACTGCTTCGATGTAGATCATTTTCCTCTTTGAGCTTTTTAAAACGATGTTTATTGTTTCCCACTATGTTTCCCCAGACCGTTCTAACACTTGCTATTGTGCCACTGCCTTTTTTTCTCTTGTCAGGCAGAAAATTTATGGAAGAAGCACGGCCCCCAGGAACCAATCTTGTTTTGTGTTAGTGTCTACACTAATAGTGCACAACTAGGGTCAATAGTAACTTGAGGAAAACATGGCTAAATCCACCTGGCTCCTGGAAGGGTGAAAGATCCAGACAAGGCCTCTGCCATCATCCCTTTAGCTTTCTTATAGTCATAGGTGAGTGAAAATGTAACCAGTGTAGGTCATCATAATGCCTGGAAAGAACTTAATATTTCAGAAAATCACTGATTTAGAATGCAAAGCACACATATGACTTGTCAGTTTTATTTCTCAATCCCAATTTTAGTGACTTTTAAAAAAACTTCTTAATCTCAGTGCCTTTCCTCTTATGGAATTCCTGAGTGGTTCAAATGCTTGGCAGCTAACTGAGAAGTTGTAGGTTTCAGTCCACCCAGAAACACCATTGAAAAAAGGGCTGGAAATCTATTTCTGAAAAGGCAGTCATTGGAAACCCCAGAGCACAGTTCTACTTTGACACATGTGGGGTTGTCATGAGTCAAAATTGACTTGCTGGCAACTAGTTCTTTTTCTCTAATAATAAAATGGGGTAAAGAGAATTACATCGTAGGATTGTCAGAAGACCAAATTACCAAAAATCTTTATATACACAAGATAATAGAACAGGACTTATTAAGCAAGCACTTTCATCTGATTTTAATGCATTACTAACAATTTGTTCCCCTCAACTCTTGCAAAGGAGATTTTGTATAAAAATTTCCAAGTGGAGTTTGTATTTTTAGCAGGGTTTGGACTTCTTGGACAAAGAATTAGGTTTTTGCTTGAGGAATATTATATAATATTTACATAATATTATATATTATATATATATGAGGAATATTTATATATAATAGTATATATCTATGTTTTTATACATTTATATAAAGTTGTAGTCTTTCTATTATTTTGACATTTTTAGGTTAGGCTTAGTTCTGATAATCATGGCCCCATGTAGCTCCTAACTATGTGATAGGTACTGACCAAATTCCCATTCATAATCTGCATCACAACAGTCCTTCGAAGTAGATATTCTTACTCCTGTTTTACAGTTGAGGGAGCTGAACCTTAAATGGTTTCTCCAAGGACAGAAGGTTGTCAGCAAAATAACTGGTATTCAAATTGAGATCTGTCTGGCTTCAGGGTGCAAACTTTTGACCACTGCTCCATGCTGCTTTCTAATGATGTGCATTCTGGGTTTGGGAGGAAGTCTAAATATTTCTCTGCTGTTTATAACTTCAAGCCTCTGTTCCTTAGACCTTAATTATCAGTGTGCCTGGGCAGGAACAATGCTCAATTCCTAGCATATGTAGTCATACTATTTTCCTAGACACATGGCAGGAAGCTTTGAGCACCAGTAACTAATACTGAGTCAATGGGCAGAGGCCATTGCCTTTGGGTGTCATTTGTTTTTCAACTGAGATTTGCTCCTGCTACCTTCATCTGTTAGGTCACCAAGTAGGCTGAATAGAGTGGGCATCTCTCCAAGCTTGGCTGTTCATGCCTGTTTGGAATGTACCCTTGTACTGAAATGATGCCTTCTTATAGCTGCCTTACCAATGCCTTACCATGGTAAGGACCGTCACCTCCTCCCCCAATCCCAACACTCCCTGTCTCCTTTTCTCCTGACATTACTCATCATAGTTCTTATTGTTACCTAATGCTATTTTATATGGTTATTCATTCCTTTATTTTCTGTCTACCACCAAATAAGCTTCATGAAGCCAAGATCTTTGTTTTCATTTCTGAATTTCTGTTGTTGTTGTTGTTATATGCCGTCAAGTCAGACCCAACTCATAGCAACCCCTCCTTGGGTTTCCGAAGCAGTATCACTACAGAAGTAGATTGCCTCATCTTCATTCCGAGGAGTGGCTGGTGAGTTTGAACCGCCAGCCTTCTGGTTAGCAGTCAAGTGCCTTAGGCACTACCCTACCAGAGCTCCCTTCTGAATTTCTAGTGCCTAGAAAAGGACTTGAGCTTATCACAAAGTAGATGCTCAAAGAATGAGTGAATGACCAAGTGAGTCAATGAATGAATGAACATTCTATGTTGCCATGGTTAAACAAATGATTAATACATGCATTAGTGCTTTCTTTGCTGATATTTAGGAATTTATTGAAACCTAAACACCTATAAAGCATTCTAGGCTTGTGGTATAATTTTGTAGGATCATTATGGTCATTTACTGGATGGGATTCAACAAGAGAGATTGAAAAATAATCTTAGAACTAATATAGTAGCATAGCTAGAAGCAGCAATAATTGGACTTAAATATATGCTGCCTTTAATAATATGTGCTAAGTTTTTTTTTTTTTTTTAAATAATATGTACTACTTTTAATATAAGGAACCCTGGTGGCCAATGGTTAAACACTTGACTGCTAACCAGAAGTCACAGTTCAAAACCACCCAGCAGCTCTGCGTGCGAAAAGACCTGGTGATCTGTTCCTCTAAACAAAGATTACAGCCTAGAAAACCCTGTGGGGGCAGTTCTTTTTTGTGTATAGGGTTTCTATGAGTTGGAATCTACTCATTCTAAACAACAACATTATATACAGTCATGAGTGATAAGAATTTTATGTAATTACATAATACAAATATATAATTATGTACATAATTATATTATTTAGTATCTAATTGGGAGCTCTGGAGGTGTAGTGCCTAAGGCATTTGACTTTTAAGCAGAAGGCTGGCAGTTCAAACCCACCAGCCACTCCCCCGAAAGAAGTTTGGTTCCGTAGTGATATATCCTCGGAAACCCAAGGAGGGGTCGCTATGAATCGTGTCCAACTCAATGGCAGTAGTAGTATATAATTATATGATATATATGTCTATATATATTATATATAAAATATATAAATATATAAAATATATAAATATGTAATATATATTGCTGTTAGCATGTATTACATTGTTATTATGTGCCTTTGAGTTGATTTCAATACCAGGAGACTCTATGGGATAGGATGGAGCTACACCAAAGGGTTTCCTAGGCTATAATCTTTATGGGAACAGACCTCTAGGTCTTTTCTTGTGTGGACCCTCTGGCAAGTTCAAACTGCTAACCTTTTGAACAGCAGCTGAGTGTTTAACCACTGTGACACCATTTAATTCAGTGTCTCTTTTTACTGAATATATGTGTATTCTAAATATACATATATGTTACTTTTAATTTATTAATTTCCCCTTTATAAAAGTGAAACCAGCACAGAATAGTGTTACATTATCTATTTATAATAATGTCTACAATTAGTAAAACCATTTGTAATAAACTTTTAAAATCTCCAAGGTACAGTATAAGAGCCCTGGTGGCACAGTGGTTAAAGTGCTCACCCCCAAACCTAAAGGTCAGCAATTTGAACCTACCAGTCACTCTTCAAGAGAAAGACATGGCAGACTGCTTCCATAAAGATTACTGCTGTGGAAACCCTGTGGGGCAGTTGTGGTCTGTCCTATATGGTCACTATGAGTCAGAATCAACTCCATGGCAGTGGGTTAAATACAGTACAAACCAGAGAATGTTTATTTAATTTAATTACAGAGTCTCAGGGATACAAGTCTACAGGTGATTTTAGTGGGACAAAGATAAATAAAGGAATAGTGACTCTTGTTTGCTTTTACTATGAGTGGATGTTAAGAGTTAGACAGGAGGTGTAATAAGAGTGAAAAACAGAACCAAACTCACTGCTGTTGAGTCAGTTCTGACTCATAGTGACCCCTCCTTGGGTTTCCAAGGTGGTATCTCTACAGAATTAGATTGCCCAGTCTTCCTTCTGAGGAGCAGCTGGTGGGTTTGAACTGCCAGCCTTCTGGTTAGTGGTCAAATGCCATAGGCACTATGCCATCACACTCCCAATTAGAGTGAGAGGGACAACAATATGGAAGGGGAGACAGACGTTTGTTTTCTCCCTAGATACTTGGGCCTCTTTGTAAGTGATGTGTAAATTATAAGGAGAAATAAGAGAGTGATGAATAGAGTGAAATAATAGTACTTATTTGGTCAGGGGAATAGAGAAGAAGTAGGTGATAAAAATCCCATATATATTTTCTTCTCTTGACTGGAAGGCTGAGCTTTCCAAACTGCCTTACAGGATTGAATGGTGATTATTGATAAGCAGTCTTGGGAGCAGTAATGGAGAAGGAGGCCCAAAGCACCAGGGGCGGCCAGTGGGAGAGAAAGGAGACATTTACTTAGAGCTCAACTCTGGTTCTTTGCTGCTGGAGAATTTCTATTCCATTATGATTTCCTCTTTTTCTATAATGGAACTTATAGAGACAATGAAAAAGGTAATAGAGTCATCAATATAGGATATTCTGCAGACCCAGCTGGAGTGCTGAAGTGGTTTCTAAGGCTTACAAAGCACATCAAAATGGAGCAAATTTGCCACCTTTTAGTGCATGCAGTCTGAGCAGGAGTAGAAAAAGACTCAGTGTACTCAAAATCTGCAGTGTGAGTTGTGTGTGGCCTTCACTCTTTCAGACGAAATTATTTCCAACCTCAGGAATTGTCTGCTAAGCCATGTATAATATCTAAACATTAAAGCTTTGCTTTATTTATCTTATTTTTTTTCTTCAGAAGATTAATCTCTGTTGCCTTTTAGTTATACGTGCCCAAAACACAGTCTTTAAAACTAAACTTTTATCAGGTTAACTGGAGACTGGATAGTGTTTTTTTACTCTTTTCTTTTTATCTTGAGGACATCGGTGTGTTAGATCTCTGGCCCACATTCAGGCTGGTTGCATTCACGGTCACTCAGCTCACTCTTCTTTTTATATAAACTTTGTGGACAGCCACTAAACCATCACACTTCTCCTTGGCATTGCTTTATGAGTACTTAAGTAAAAGGAAACATGCTGTTTTGTGAGGGAGGAATCTGAATTATTGTGGGTCATGCGTCTTATAATTGAGGTAGAAATTTACCAACTTTCCTCTGTGCTATCATCAGGTTCATTACAATAATATAGGCGTTCATTTTAGAGCAGTGCTAATATACCCAAAATAAACCACCCTCTAAATAAGTAGCAGCATAATTTGCAAACGTAAGTGACACGAAATGGCATTAGGAGAGAAACCATCCTCTACAGCAACTATTATGACTGTCTTCTAAGGCATGGCTATGGTATAAATTTAACTTGTCCTTTTTTCTGGGACATAGTAGAGGTTTTAAATGATACAATTACAACCAATGTCACTCCACATAACGGATGTCTACTTGGAACAAATTGATTGTGAGTCTTGATGACAAATGTCAACTACCTTTGGTCACTAGAGAAAGGCAGTATTTCTCAACTATTTTATGCTTTTAGTGGAATGAGCTTTACTGGAGTTTATTATTATTGTTGTTGATGTAAAGGTCTTTCAGATGAAACACTACTTTGCTCAATATAGGTTTTTAATTTCATTTTAGTGTCAGATAATAAGATAAACATCCATAGATGTTTGTTTCTGTTAAAAACATTTAAGCATAATTTCATTTGCACCTATAAGGTGACTCTTGGAGAATTTCTATATTCCTAGTGATTCTACCACCCCTTAGAGTGGGTTTTCATTTCTTGGGTTTCTTTTTCTTAGCTTTTAGGTTTAATGTTTTATACTAAAAGGCACTTATCTTACTACTGGCTAGCAGGTTTCATTGGCTACCTTCTCTCTCTGGCAGATGAGTTATTGCAGATTCCTTAATATATATATATTTTTTTTCTTTTTTTTTTTCCCTATAGATGGACCCTCATAGTGTTTTGACGGTTGAAAAGGATGAGGGGTTATTGAGTGTCTAGTTTCTCAGCTGCTCAGCTGTATTTTTCTAGCTATATATCAGCAAAATTACCCAGCTCTCTTACAGAAGGTGTTCTGCTGCCAGATGGTACTCTTCAGGAAACAACTTCTTAGTTTTCTTAAATCAGGATTTATAGTAAAATGGAATAACACTTAGATATGAAAGACTTAGGTTTCTCTGGAAATCTTGGAGTGTCAAATAACCATCCTTTCTCTCTGTCTTCATTGCTTCCTATTCAATTAAGCTGATAACAAAATGTCTACACTGCTATTCAATAACTGAAGGGCACATTCTTTGCACTTCTCATTGTACCACTTGCTCTGAGACTGGATTGAAAGGTACAGCTCCAATTGCACCATTAGCTCTGCAACTTCATCCAATCGTTACCAATGATTTTTGGTCCTCCTAATTGTTTTTTACTTTATTGAGCTTATTCAGAAATAATGAAACTCCATCCTTCCCTTTCTTAAAAGATATTTGCACAAAGTGCAGTTGCTGTTTCTTCTATAAACTCATCAGCATTGCCTTAAGGAGTCCCCTTGACTATTGACTTTCTAGTCTACCAAATAGGTCTCCTAATTTGCAGAAATACCTCAATGCAAGATTTTAACAATTAGAAAATTACTAAAGGAAGTCCCAGAGGACTCCCAGCTCCAGCCCATACTGATGGCTCAGCATCAAACTACCTGCTGGAAGTGGAGAAACGAGATGGTCATGGAGAGAAAAATTAAACACAAAGTTTGATAAGTGGGCAGTACTTCAGTATTTTCCAAGTTTTGCAGTTGTTTCAAAGGAGTGTCTTCTCACCTAGATGGAAAATGACCCTGTTCAACAACTGTACTGAGATGTTCACCTAAAGTATTTCAGTAGTTTCTTTGAACCTACATCCACAAAGAAGAAAGACTAAGGTAAAATTTTATTATACCCTGTGGGGAATATAGGAGCTCTGGTAGCATAGTGGCTAAAGCACTTGACTGCTAACCAGAAGGCTGGTGGTTTAAACCCACCAGCCACTCCTCGGAAGGAAGGTTGGGCAATCCTACTTCCGTAGTGATACTGCCTCGGAAACCCAAGGAGGGGTCGCTATGAGTGGGGAATATATGTGATTAGCAGCTATATTCTTCCATGGCCTAAAATCTAAACTCATATATTTTAAGCAAAATTAACTGGTTTTCATAATATCAAAATTGCCTTGGCCCGCAGTTTTAATAGAGAACTGTGTGACCCACTTGGACATTAAAATTCCCAGAGTATTAAGTATTTTAGGAGCACTACATGTAGTTTTGACACCTTTTAGAATGCTAGTTGGTTTGTGATTAATTCCAAAGCTTGAATTATATATTTAAGATATTAGAAGCCTAATGCATAAAGGCTTAAGCTAATTCTCTATTTTATTTTTGCCCATCCCCAGGTTCCCTTAATTGTCTTCACTTTTGCTTAAAACTCTTTAGTGTTCTGCATTGACCATAGGGAATAGTGTATAAGACCCCATGATGGACTCCTGCCTGTGGAACCACCTTCTCAAAATCTCTTTCTGTTCTCTCCTGATCTATCTAGATACCATTTTCATTTAAATCATTACTGGTTTCCACTCACATATCTGCAGTTGCTCATGTTCTCTTGAATGGCAATGCTTTCCTCAATCATTGGAACTGCAAACTCTCCTTTCAAATGTGACTACTTCTATGAAGTATTATCCCTACTTAAGATTTTACCTCAGAAGAAGATATTTATTTCACTTCTGTTTCCTAACTGCAATTTACACACCTAACTGTCATAGTGCTCATTTGATCATCATCATGCATGTCCATGCCTATCTTCTACATCAGGCATGAGTTCCTACAGAGAAGAGGCTTTGTCTTGTTCATTTCTGGATTCTGTGTATCTAGCTTAGTGCCTCATGCATAGTACATGTTCAATACATTCTTATAGAAGGAATGGGGCTGAAATGGATCTTAGAAGTTATGTGATTAATCCTTTACTATTTTATAAGGGAGAGAAAAACACCACTCAAGGTCTTTTTTGATTATTAAGTCAATATCAGCAGCATCTGAAAATTCCCCTCCTGTGCTACTGATTTCCTGTTTCCTATTTGACTACAATAAAAAATACACAAGTTAATGAAAAATATTAAATGTACCATTTGTGCAGTGCTCTCCATTTTCAGCACATTTTTATTTTCTTGGTGAAGATAAACTTGGTGATGTTGTTAGGGTTAGAATTGCTTCCCCCATTTTACTACTGATTTAGAACAAAAGGCTAAGGTCATGTAGTAAGTAGGTAAAAAGGCAAGCTTTAATTAAGACCTGTTCTAGTCAATCCTATGTGGGTTGTTTTACAATTACAGAAAGTTTGGCTGTGACCCTGGTCTTATTTTGCCATGTGACATCCAGGTTTTTGGAGATGTTGTGTCAGAAAAGTATAATTTATATTTATTTTCCCAGCTGAAAGAAGAGAGTCATAGGCTGAACTATCTCTGGTGGGGAAATTAAAAAAAAAAAAAAAAAAAACTTGAATAGTTCCTGAATGGTTTAGAGCAGGTAGCAGCCTTTCAATCTTGTTCTCCATCCTGAGAGTGGAATTGGGAGTGAGTGAACTTGAGACACTGGTATCAGCTTCTTACCTTGGTTCCCAGAGCAAATCACACAGTGATAAAGATCATCTGAAATTTTTGATTTTGTTTTAGTTATGTAGCCTATGTGCATTGTAGACAGTTTAGAAAACTTAGAAGAATATAAAGAAGAAAATAAAACAACATCCATCATTCAGAATCAAGAATATGTTAACATTTAATATAACTATAACCTCTGGAACCAGGCTGCCTGGGTTTAAATCCAGGTTCTGTGGCTTAACTAGTTGAAAGAGAGTAGGATAGTTATCTCACCTTTCTGGGAACTAATTTGTGAAATGGGGATGTTAATATTGCTTACATTGGAAGATTCTTGGGAGGATTAAGTGAATGTACAACATAAAGCACTTAGAGTAGTCCTGAACACACAGTCTGCCTTCACATAGTCTGCTGCAACAATGGGCCCAAGCATGGCAAGGATTGTGCGGATCACTCAGGACAGGCCACTCTTTGGTTCTGTTGTACGCAAGGTGTCTATGAGTAGGAATTGACTAGATGGTACCTGGCAACAACATTCCCTACTATTTTTATGTTCGTTCATGTACTTTTAAAAAATCTAGGACATACCCAGACATACAACTTTTTAATACTGCACTTGCTACTTAATGGTGTATTTAAATATTTTCCTACATATTTAAATATTCTCTTAGGATATGAATTTAAAGATTACATAATGCCATTGTTTGTTCCTATCATCATTTATCCAACCAGTCCCTAATTTTGTTTTTAATTGTTCACTCTTATAAAATACACTCTGATGAACACTATGCTTATGTATCTTTGGGGAGCATGCCTGATGACTGCCTCAGGATGGATTCATGGAATAATTCCTGGATCAAAGGTCTGACTTTCTAAGAATTTCAAGAAAAGATATATGTGACTTTCATATAAATTATCCTTTAATTTTATGCTTGTAAATATTTACCATGGAAGAGATATTTTAGATTCTTTAGATATTTTTGTTTTGTTTTGTTCTTTTTTTTGGGTAGCAGAATTAAACCTTCTTTCCACTGTATACCAAGCACCCACTTGTGCCTATAATTGAGTCAGGTTGCAGGGCACAAAGATATAGAAGGCAGAGTCCTACTTTGAAAGTGACCACAGCCTAGAGGTGATCGTTTTATTCCCTTGATAGCTAGATAGTCACATTCTTTTTTCGTTTTCTTTTTTTCTGACAGAAGCTATTTCTTTACTGAAAAGTCCTCCTCAGCTTGAAAGCATGCCCTTTGTCAAGTGTAATTATATAGTATTTTGTGACCCTATACAAAGTATGAAATGTGTATATTCTTAGCACAAACTGACAGCATTCCCATGCTTCTAAGGTATCTGAAAAGGATGATATGAAACCGAGGGAGAGTTTTAATACTATGGATCTAATGTTGATTCTACCAATAGTAAATTTGTTCTGCGTTTCCTTTTGGCTTGCTCTGCTCCGAGCCACATTTTGGCACTTTAAAACTACATTGAGGCAATAGCTTTTTAGTACACCTTGAATCAGTCCCTAAGCACATTGAACATAAAGGGATATGGAAAAAAATGTAGCAAAGACAGCATATTAATAGGACCACCTACAAGAAAGACATGTATGTTCATTGTGCTTTAAAAGATCTCATACATAGTTAGAAATCTGCAGCTCTTCCCCTTTAAATTTGCTTGCAAGAGTCTTACCTTAAGGAGTTTTGTTCCAGTCTTGGCTGAACTGCTCCCTGGGAGGTATGCTTGCTAAGAATGGGTTATGGCAATTCAAGAAGTAGTGTACTTCACTTGGCTTTTCAGAAATTAATTATACAGTATCTTCATTTTCTTTACCACTATCATCCAGCTACGCTAAGTGAGGAGCATTGAGGACAAGAGTAGTTGCCAGTGGTAACTAAAGTATTCCAAGTTCACCAGGTGAGCCCAGGATTTGTTCTAATGTTGTTGTTGTTGTTGTTGTTATGTGCCGTCGAGTCAGCCCTGACTCATAGCGACCCCTCCTTGGGTTTCCGAGGCAGTATCACTACGGAAGTAGGATTGCCCAACCTTCCTTCCGAGGAGTGGCTGATGGGTTTGAACCGCCAGCCATCTGGTGTAGGTTGTTAAATTAGGGGATAGGCCAGTGCACAGGTACATGGGAAATACGGAATAATAATTAATTAATAGTTGCTGAGATTTACTGAGTTCTTACTACAATTTAAACCAGGCATTAGAATAAGTGCTTATCATGGATTATCTCATTTCATTCTCCCACTAACTTTTAAAAGGCAGTCAGGTTACAGTATGCATGCTAAAGACCAGGAGGTTATCAGAAAGATGAAACTATGTTCTCTGGTAGCATAGTGCCTCACCAGCCACTCCTCGGAAGGAAGATTGGGCAATCTGCTTCCATAGAGATACTGCCTTGGAAACCCAAGGAGGCTATGAGTAGAATCAAATTGACAGCAGTGGGATATTTTTTCCCCCCAGTATGTTCCCAATGGCTCTGAGTGGTAGAGTTGGGGTTGTAAACCAGGTACATTTGAGGCGAAAGGCTGTGCACTTGGCTATATACTAAATAGTTCTCTGAGAGAGCTTTTTTGATTCTCACATCAGTCCTCACTGGCCACTTACGGCATTCATTTAGCAAGTAATTACCTTAGGCCAGAAAGAGAAACAGAAGAAGCTTTTAACACCTTAGGGCATTTTCTGAAGATATTTGATCAGTTGTTACCTTGACCAGTCCCTCCCCCCAACTCTCTCTGTCTCTAGGAGTTTACTCATACATGTCACTGTCTCTAATTCTTCCTTCTCATCACATGTGTATGATTTTAAACGCCTAGGCACAATAACTTTGGTAGTGTTTTTTTTTGATTGACAGTCATGGATATGCCAGACATTAAGAATGTACCATAGGAAGTACATGTTCTACTTTTCTTCATCACTCTTAAGTTGTTAGTTGACTTCAAGTTGGCTCTAACTAAGGGTGACTCCATGTACACCATGGTGAAACATTACCAGGTCCTACTCTTCCCAATCCTTGGATGCATGTTGAGTGCCTTCCAACCTTGGGGGCTCCTCTTCCAGCACTGTATCAGACAATATGTTATTATGATCCATATGATTTTCATTGACTAGTTTTTAGCAGTAGGTAGCCAGGCCTTTCCATCTTTGTCTGTTTTAGACTGGAAGCTCTACTGAAACCTGTCCACCATGGGTGACCCTGCTGGTATTTGAAATATTGATGGCATAGCTTCCATTATCATTGCAACATGCAAGCCACTACAGTATGACAAACTGGAAAACAGGTGGAGCATTACTCTTTTGGTAACTTGTAATTATTGATTTTTTTGTTCATTGATTTTAATGCTGTTTCTTTCCCCTATATACTCTAAACTCCATCAGCACTGGGACCACATCTGATTTGTTTTCCACTCTATATCCAGTACCTAACATGGTGGTACCCAACACATATGGTGAGTACTTAATAAATCCATGTTGAATCAAAGAATAAGTGAATGAATGTATGAATCCTCACTGAGAAGTTCCAACACAGAAATCCAAATCCAGTTTTAATTCATTACTATTTTCTACATATACTATGTAGTATATACATATACATATGCTAGAGTGAAGTCAAAGTTAGTTGTAGATGACAAGACTAGAGAGGAAATGTGAATTTCTCCCTGTGGTGAGTCCACAGCCACTGTGCAGACACATGGGCTTGACGTTTCTTCAGATGAGCATGGTTGGTTTTCATGGAATTTGTGTACTTAACAGGCCACTTCCCTCTCCCAATGCACATGTACCCAGCTCCCCCTCTGAAGTCTTGGCTCAAGGATGTATGGATCTCTCTCTTTCCTAGCGAAGATTGGGATGGGTGTTTCCCAGTGTTTTAGTTCAGA
Organism: Orycteropus afer afer; assembly: GCF_000298275.1. Lineage (NCBI taxonomy): Eukaryota > Metazoa > Chordata > Mammalia > Tubulidentata > Orycteropodidae > Orycteropus > Orycteropus afer. Next base: position 691,061 of record NW_006922422.1, read on the forward strand.
AGGAGATAAATAAATGGCTGAAATTCAAGGAGTTTCAGGTGAAGAGGATTCTAGCTAAAAATACACAAGATACCACCCTGGTTTTATGCACATAAAACTCATTACACTGAAATAGATCACACAAAGCCAACTCACATAAAAGCCTATTCTAGTAAAACACTTCAGAATTGTCTCAGAAAAGATTGACCTCAATTCAGTGCAGGAGGACATGCAGTGAGCCATTTGGGAATTTTGGGCCCACTGAGTGCCTAAGAAACTGTAGCATAGTGTCTACAGCATTTGACTGCTAACCAGAAGCCTGGAGGTTCAAACCCAACAGCCACTTCTTGGAAGGCAGATTGGATGATTTACTTCCTTAATGATACTGCCTCGGAAACCCAAGGAGGGGTCACTATGAGTTAGATCCAACTCAATGGCAGTGAGCTTGCTTTTTATGGTTTTGAGTGCCTAAGGCATTTGACTGCTAGCCAGAAGGCTGGAGGTTCAAATCCATCAGCCACTCCTCGGAAGGAAGATTAGGCAATCTATTTCCATAGAGATACTGCCTCGGAAACCTGAATTGACTGCATGGCAGTGAGTTTGGTCTTTGGTACTCTTTTAATTTGCTTGTCTAAGCTCATCACTTACTGCATCTCCTTGTTTACCTTTTCTTACCTAGGGGTTCTTGATCTTCACTTTGCAAACTTGCTAGGTGCCGCTGACCTTAATTTGGTCATTTGATTTCTCGTTGCCCTCTGCTGAACCTGAATTCTGACTTTCTTGTTATTAACCCTGTCTTAGTAAATTGTTCCTAGGTTCTGATTCCTCTGTTTGCTTTGTAATTAACCTAAATGCTTCGGGTCTCTTCCTCTATTCTTTTTAGTTTGCAGCAGTGGCTCAGGTGTATGTCTGAGACTTTTCGCTATTTGCAATCAATTCCTTCCTTCTCACCCTTCTTCCTTCCTTCCTTCAAGACATTTTATTGAGTGATCAGAGTATTAGGCACTGGTTAAAAAATATAGACAGAATTCCTACCTTCATAACTTACATTCCCTTGGGCATACTTAATATTATAAATAAATAATTGCAAATTGTAATAATGGCTCTGGGGGAAAAATAAAGGCTACAGTGAAAGCCTCCATTAGGGATTTGAGCTAGATCCTCCCAAAGGAACCTGGACCTATCTAAAGCAGAGATAAGGAAGTTGAAGACTGACAGGCAGCAGTTCAACACAGTTAGTATTAGGTAAAAAGGGTGTGTGCTGCTTCGAGTCAGATCCGATCCTAAGCGACCCCTCCTTGGGTTTCTGAGGCAGTATCACTAAGGAAATAGATTGCCCAACCTTCCTTCCAAGGAGTAGCTGGTGGGGAAGACAAACATGTAAAGGCTCTTTGAAAGAAGTGGTTGGTTCATGGTAATAATGGAAAGTAGGCCACTCCATGCACACCTTGCCTTCCTCCCTACTTTTTTCCCCTTCACAGTTTTAGTCAATGTCTAACATGTACTAGACACTTAAATTATCCCACTAAAATTTAAGCATTATGAGAGCAGAGATACTTGCCTGTTTTCTTGTGTGTGTTTTGTTTTGTTTTTCACTCCTGTATTACTCTATTCCAACCAATAACAACCCTATAGGACATAATAGAACTGTCCTATAGAGTTTCTAAGACTGTCAATTTTTATGACTGCCTCATATTTCTCTCTCAGAGCAGCTGGTGGGTTCGAACCATTGATCTTTTGGTTAGCAGCTGCGTGCTTTAACCACTACACCACCAGAGCTCACGAGAATATAACAGATTCCCAGTGTTGTTAAAGGACAATACCATAGTGATTACAATGAGAAGGAAGAGTGGGGCATAGGGTGGTAGGACAGGAGTGCAGAATACAGGTCACACGAGGGCATTATGAGCCATTTTCTGGATTTAGGATTTTAATCAAAGTGTCATGAAAAACATTGCATTAAACCAGAAATTGACAAACGCTTTTGTTCCAAAAGGCAATTACCACAATCTCTCTTCTTATTAAGTCAAGTTATGCTAGTTGCACTAAAAAAAAAAAAAAAAGATGTGATGTTGTTTCAAACACAAGCATCTATTGTCTAACACAGTATAATTAGAAACTAGGGCAAGAAGGGTTAGAAGGGTTTCTGCATGAATCTCTACCCACAGGGAAAAGAGCTGGAGAGAAGTCAACTTTCAGTAACATTTTTACCTCTTCTTCAATGAATTTTTTTTTTTTTTTTTAATGCAAGGGCTTCCATTACAAGCTTTTAAAAAGCATGGCTGGTTTACTGTGTGTGTACATCTTAAATGATTATATGTATCTAGTTATTAATTTATATACCTGCCCTTGGGTTAATACCCATTAACAAGAATACTAGCAGATAGAGTAGGTTTTATCCTTATTTGGCACATGAATAAATTAGGAAGAAGCTTGTAAGAAGATAATTAGCATCTGACTGTTAACCATATATGGGCATTTTACTTATTTATCATATTTAATCCTCACAAACCCTTTGAAAATGGGGCATGATCTTTGTTAATGAATGACTGAATCACAAGTAGGTTAACTAACCAGACCAGTGTCGCAGTACAAGTAATGGGCAACATTTGGATTCAAGGACAGATGTTCCTCAAACTGAAAATGCATGATTATGCCATTTTATCTTATGGCTTCTAAAAGAAGATTTAAGAACTTGGTGGACTCAGTACGTATGAAAACCTGGATCTTCTGATTCTTGAGCCATGACTACTATTTTTTTCTACAATAAGATAATGCATCAATAAATTACTGCTTCTAATTAATTCTCCAAGTGCCACACAAACTTAATAAGGTTAGGGCAGTTCAGGAGAGAGAGCGCAAAAATAAATGTCAGATGTGTGGAACCTCAACCAGAGACATGTGCAGTCAGACCTTTCACCTTCTTGTTCTTAACAAGTGCTTTTCTAATTTGTAAAGGGACGCCCCTCAATGAGCTACTCTCTGGGGTCCCTTTTATCTCTAATATTCAATGCAGTGTAAAGTTAACTGCATTTGTTGAGTCAAATATATAAAGTCAGAGAAACTTCTGAGGAACTAGAGAGACCATTTCTATTGGAATTCAGGTCTCATGTTCTTTATTGACAGTAGCCATTCTGTGCCCTAATTTCCAACAACTAAAAAGCTCTCTAAACCTGAAAGCTTATGTTACGTACTACCAGTCATGATTCAGTGATAGAATTCCTGTCTTCCATGTAGGACACTCAGGTTCCATTTACAGGCAAAGCACCTCACGTGCAGCCATCATCCCTCTGTCAGCGGAGGCTTACGTGTTGCTGTGATGCTGAACAAGCTTGAGTGGAACTTCCAGACTAAAACAGACTAGAAAGTAAGACCTGGTGATTCATTTCCATAAACAAGACAATGAAAAACCAACATACAACCTTTCAAGGGGATGGATGGTACAGGACCCTGCAACTTTTCATACCATTGTGTATGGGGTTGCCATGAGACAAATGCCCACTGAAAGGCAACTAACAACAGCAGTCAATCAGCAGCCTTCCGATGCTTGTGCAATGAGTCTTCCCTATCAGTTTGTTCCTCTACATCTTTTTCAGAGGTAAGTGCTTCACAAAAAAGTACCCTCTATGAGATATAAAAGAACTCTGGTGGCGTAGTGCCTAAGGCACTTGACTACTAACCAGAAGGCTGGCGGTTCAAACCCACCAGCCATTGCTGGGAAGGAAGATGGGACAATCTACTTCCGCAGTGACACTGCCTCGGAAAGCCAAGGAGGGGTTGCTATGAGTCCGGTCCGACTTTATGGCAAATAACAACAACAATGAGATATAAATCTAAGCTTACTTACTGGGCTCATTTTCCAACATAATGTAAATAAATAGAGAACTTGATCACCTCTTCACTCTATGGCTCCCTGACAATTTGATTGGGCTTTAGAAATTGTGTACTTAATGAATATGCATATCTTAAAAAAAAGAAAGGAGGAAACCATTGCTTTGAGATAATGTTTTAAAAAAGGCAAGTGAGCCTTCTTTATCAGCTTAATCCTGCAAATTGTTCTTTGTCTCTAAAATTCTATAAGCAACACATTTCATTATTTTTCCCATTGAATGTGAATTTTCCTGTTGAAAAGAGATGTAAGTTTTTTAGAATTTCCCCTTTATTAAATATACCTTGGTCTTAATATACTTCACTTATTGGAAATTTTAATGCATTGTAAAATAGAAATAATATTTCCTTTCCGTGGCACCATGTTTATATTATGAAGGTGACATGTGTTCTGACTCTGGTGGCAGCATTTTCCTGGGAACTGCTCACATCCCTTTTGTGGGTTAAGATGTGGGATTATTTCCTGTTTCCTCAAATAACTGAGCTTTGGGGTTATAGAAGATCTCTACTTGGGCTGCTGTGCCTCTTTACAGCACTTACACTTTATTTTAGTTTATGAATATTGTTAACCTCAACAGACATTAAACAAAAACAAAAATCCTACAATGAAAGAGGAAAACTCAAGTTCTGGGATTTGATTAGTTTTGGGTGAGAGGTAGGAGGGGAAGTGGGTTTGAGAGAAAAAAAGCAAGCAAACTAACTTCAGCCATCAAGAAGAAACTATAACTAACAAAGATTGAGAGCCTGGAGCAAGCCACAGTGTACTCTGAATTCAGGCCCTGTGCATCATGATATTGGATGCCATCAGAAAAAGTGGTAATTCTTCACACTTTTTTTTCATTCTTCATATTGGTGTACAGTGTGTTATGCCCATTAATTTGTAAATAGAAGAGACTCATTTAAAATAGGAGTAGGTATCTTATACCTTTGTGTAGAAAAATTACACTTTTTAATCAGTCTTATTTTCTTCTTGGATATATTTGTGACCACTACAATGATGAATTATTATCTGGAGTAAAATTATCAGGAATCATTGAAATTATTTGTCAAATTTATCTTTTTGATGGAAGTAATACAACTCCTGCTCCCTATAAAATTTTTTCATATGATAGTAGAATTGGGGTCAGAAATTGTTACATTTTGGAAGTTAATAAATGTGATTATTAATTAAATAATTTTATTAATAAAAATAACATTTATAACTGTCTTATTTTCTAAAATAGTGCCATCACATAAGAAGGTATAAAACTCATTCTTGTTAATCACCATACTAATCTAACGCTTAAAGTAACTCCTCCTTGGGTTTCCAGGGCTGTATCACTGCAGAAGTAGATTGCCTAACCTTCCTTCCAAGGAGTGGCTGGCGGGTTTGAACTGCCAGCCTTCTTGTTAGCAGTCAAATGCCTTAGTCACTGTGCCACTAGAACTCCTAATGTTTAAAGAGGAGAATAGCAATCCGAAGAGTAAGCATGGAAAATTCTTTATGGAAAACAAAAATTAATACTGAAAGAAGTTAGTTCTTTAAAGATTTAAATGTGGGTGTGATTTTTTTTTAATTTCATTTGGGATTATTATCAGCTAGGACCACAAGGCAACTAACTTGAAATAGCAAATATGCAAAAATGAAAAGAATGCCAAACATGCTTCTCATTCTTTATTTTCTCCTGGCCAATTTCCTTTCTTTCTTGAACTTCTCATCTTTGGCCATGTTTACAGTGTGCCAAGTACCTTTTCTGCCTATAAACCCTGGTGCATATCTCTCCATCTCCTGCCACAGACCATTTTAATTGAGGGAGCTGAAATAGCATTGAAGTACTATCAGAATGAACACAGACTGTAAGGATAAAAAGTGGTTCCTATCCAGTTCTGTTCTTCTCGCAGCTATTTTGAAGAAGCTGTAGAACCACAATTTGTCTCTAGTAGCTAATGGCATTAGAGCAATCATTTCACCACTGTAGCCCTCAGTTCTCTCCTCTTTAAAAGTAAGGGTTTTTCTAAGTTCTCTGCAAAACAGAAGACTCTCAATTTCTGCTACAATCCCCCCCACCTTTTTTTTAAATCACCAAACCTAAGAACATTGGGATGGAGTTCCTTGAATAAAAATAGGGTTCCAGTTTGGGTCTAGTCTTGAATCTTACCATTGAAAGACAACTTAATCTTAATATAACACTTCTGTTTTTTCATAGGTGAGAAAATTGATGTTTGGTAGAGTTAAAACCAAAAAACCAAGCTCAGTGCCATCAAGTTGATTCTGACTCATAGCAACTCCTTTGAGTTTCCAAGGTGGTAAATCTTTATGGAAGTAGATTGCCCAGTGTTCCTTCCACAGAGTGGCCAGTAGGTTTGAACTGCTAACCTTCTGGTTAGCAGTCAAATGTCTTAGGCACTACACAACCAGAGCTACTTAAAGGAGTTATAGATCAGAATTAAAAAAAAAAAAAAAAAAAAGAGAGAGAGAGAGAGAGCCAGAGAGCAATGTTATATAGGTTACCTATTGTTATGTAGCAAAAACCAAATAAAACAAACTCACTGCTGTCAAGTTAGTTCTGACTCATAATGACCTCTCCTTGGGTTCCAAGGTGGTATCTCTGTGGAAGTAGATTGCCCAGTCTTCCTTCCAAGGAGTGGCTGGTGGATTTGAATCACCAGCCATCTGGTTAGCAGTCAAGTGCCTTAAGCACTATGCCACCAGAGCTCCCTGTGTAGCAAAGTGCCCCCAAATTTTCAGCCTTTTGCAACACACCAAGAAGCTCTGGTGGCGTAGTGGTTGAAGCATTTGGGTGCTAACAGTTCAGCAGTTCAAACCCAGCAGTGGCTCTGCAGGTAGAAGATGAGGCAATCTACTTCCATCAAGATTTATAACCTTAAAAACCCAATGGGGATTGCGATGAGTTAGAAACAACTCAGTGGCAGTAAATTTGGTTTTGGGGACAATATCACCAATTTTTTAATTTCTCATAATATTATTAGTTAGTGCTACAGTTCTTTTGTTGGTTTGAGGGAAGAGTCCAAGTGACTTCTACTCACATCTGGCAGGTAATGTTGTCTGTTTGGATAGGGCACTGTGGTTCTCATCCATGTGGCATCTATCCTCAGATAGACTAGACTTTACCTGCAGGAACTAGTAGGCTTCTTTACCTGAAGTGTCAGGGCAGAATCCCAAAAGGATGAAGATAGGAAATGCAAGTCTTCTTGAGAGTAAAACCAAAATTCACTGCCATCAAATGGATTCTGACTTACAGCAACCCCCATTGAGTTTCTAAGGCTGTAAATCTTTGTGCAATAAGACCACCCCATCTTTCTTTTGTGGAGCAGCTGGTGGGTTTGAACCACTGGGTTAGCAGCCAAATGCCTTAACAAATACATCACCAGGTTGGGTTCCTAATTTGCCTAATATCACTTCTGCTACATTCTATTGATCCAAGCAAGTCAAACCACCAAACCAAAACCAAACTTACTGCCATTGAGTTGATTCTGACTCATAGTGGCCCCCATTGGATTTCCGAGGTGGTAAATCTTTATGGAAGTAAATTGCCCTTTCTTTCTTCCCTGTAGTGGCTGGTGGATTTGAACTGCCAAACTTTTGGTTAGCAATCAGATATACCTTAGACACTGCACCACCACAACTCCTTAAGCAAGTCAAAGGACAGCCCAAATTCAAGGGCAGGGTAAAGAGATTCCATCTCTTGATGGGAGGAACTACAAAAAATGTGTGGCCATATTTAATCTATCACACTTATACTATCAAGCTTTCCTTCAAAACTCTTGCCATGTGATCAGTTAAGACATTTTTTTGACTGAGTCCTTACATAGCCTTAGAATTCTTTTTAACACAGTGCTACAGACAGTCACCACTAATCAATCAGAACTGCCACAAAAAAATGAAATTTATCAGCCATCTAGACATTGCAGCAAGCTGTTGGGAGAAACCAAATGGAAAATTTAGGATTCCTGACTGTCAAGCCAGCTTTTCTTGTCTCCATTACTCGATCTCTTTATTTTGGCCAATTTTAAAAAATGTTTCTTAGTTTATATTTAAAAGTGATTTACTTCTACCACTAAAGTTCTTTGAAAAATACGCATGCATTTAGGTTTTGAACAAAATCATCATGGTAGTGTGTGATCTCTAGATGAATCATACATAAACTGATGTTTTAAATTTTTACCTTAAACCTTAAACCAGAAATATCCCCTGAAGTCTTCTTAAAACCAAACGTTAGTTCAGCTTAACTAGTAAAGAATGCTGTTTTGGTTACCTAGTGCCGCTCTGAGAGGAATATACCTACCACAAATGGGATGGCTTTAAGAAACAGGATTTTATTCTCTTACAATTCTGGAGGCTAGAAGTCTGAGTCACAAGTGCCAGGCTCTAGGGTAAAAGCCCCTCAACCTTGGGCTTCAGCTCTGTCTCCTGCTCCCAGCCCACTGAAGCTAGAGGCTTTTCTTTACTCAGGAAACTGCTGGCTGCTGGGGCTGATGAATCCAAGGTTGACAAATAAAAAGACACAGTCCTGATGTTACCAGACAA
>NW_006922422.1:714717-726736 GCF_000298275.1 Orycteropus afer afer
ATTAATTCTATGGGATTCAATTGCCAAATGCTGCATTTCTAAAAAGGCACCTATTTTTTCTGACTTACAGACATATGTGAGAAGAAAATTCTAAAGTACAAGTCATTGTTTGAATAATGTAATTGATAGAAAAGTTGACCAAGCAGAAAACTGTCATGTGTCATAATAAAAGATGTTGAGATATGCCTGTATGTCATGTGGGCATCATGGTTCACAGAGTTATATATTATTCCAGAAGTCCTGGATAACAAGGCTTTCATCTTGATTCTGCTCCGATCCCGTGGATAACTTTGAGCAAGTATTTCACTTGTGTAGAACTCATTCTTTTTATAAAATGGAGATACTAATGCTGGCTTACATTGTGTAAATTGTGTAAGACTTAATTACCCAACTACGAAGGGTGGTAAACAGTCTTTCCCATCAAAATGTTGAGTCTTAGTCCTAGAAAAAAGTCATGTTGAGGTAATGTTTACTGTGTCTCTGCCTAGTTTGTGATTCTTTTCCTGGATCATAGGTAAGGATATGTAAGTTGCCCATAAGTTAAAATAGTAAGAGAAATCGACTTGTGTTTTGACAATTTTATTTCCTCACAACACTCTTTAATTTCATTCTGAAAATAAGATTGAGTGTTAGGGAGGAAGTCTGTATAGAAAAAGAGCCCCTGACTATGCCATTCATGAAATAATCATGCAGACTCTCTGCCATCTAAAAGTATATGTGGTTGAGAGCATTTGAAATAATTAGATAAAACTCTTAGATTGTATTTTATAATTTATAAAATTACAACACTTTCTAGAGAAGGCTGAGTTTTCTGTGGACTTTGAGTAAAATAAATGAGACTTAATCTGGGTATAACAGGATTGGAAAGATTTGGGATAGATGGAAGAGCCCTGAGAAAAAGAAGTCCCATATGAGTGTTCAATATGTGCACAGGCTTATGGAGTGGCAATTCTCATGTGCTGACATAAAGGAGATTTAATTAGAGTTACATCTATATATCAGATGGAACTGAGCAATATTGTTGATAGGTAGAGTGAAAGCAGTGCAAAACACACTGGAGTCAATGTGTGGTGTAGTGGGCAACAGTCTTGCTGAGTATGGGATTGACAGTGGCATGATTAAATTGGAAACTAAGTAATGCATGGCAGCATTATACAGGAAAAGACTAGCAGAAAACTTTCCCTTGGGAACCTTGGACTGAGACGAGTATTCAGCTCTGAAATATGAGTTCTAACAAAGACTCATTAGGAGAGTGTTTGGCAGAGAGGAAGTAATGTTCCATGGAGGTAGGAGGTAATGAGGGCTGTGATTGATTAGTGATGTCTGCCTGTAGCAAGGGTGGGTCCATAGATGGTACATGTCATATATTTGCCATTCATGAACTAGAGGAAACAAAAAAAAATCCTAGCCTATGTGATGAAAAAATAATTGGAAGGTGGGTTGGAAGAAACTTTATGATTTAGTTTTACTTACACTTCAGTTGAAGGACAGAAGGATAAGTACATTTGGGGTCACTGTCACTAGTTACTGCCATGAGCTTCAGGACACTTAACTAGAGGCAGGTCAAAGCAGAGGCAGCATCGTGGGTAGAAATCCTACCATGCTCAAATTAGTAAATAAAATTGCTTTATTAAACTACAGATTTTTATGTTTGTGTGTGTGTAGAATATATCCACACACATTTTCTCGTAATGATTATTCGATTTCTTGAATCCTAGTTATTTCCGATACCATTTTGGGTGTACTGTGAGCTAGCAGCTGGGAGATACATTACTCCATTCATTAGTGAGTAATGTGGACAAAGAATCCAATGTTCTCATTCATTCAAAAGTAATTTTGAAGGAACTAAAAGCCATAGTCATTGAAACATGGTAGTCACTGTAGTAGGGAAGAAAGAGACTTAATTTTGAAACTTCATGATTGAGAGGTGTGTCTGGATTTAAATTCTGGTTCCACCTGTAACAAACATACCCCATGACCAAGGCCAGACTTCCCAAATCTCTAAAAAGTCTTGGCCTAAACTAAGATGGTGAATATGCATAATCCTTCCAGTGCCATTACTAGGATTGGTGTCACCCAGTGTGGTACTCGTAGTATTATCTTCCTGGTGGATAGGCTGACCGTCAAGTCCCACCTCTTCCCCCTCTCACTTCCCAGCTTTCCCTGTGGGAGGAGTGCCCTGCTCACACAGATCCCACTGCTGGACCAAACGGTGTTAGGGGGCACAGTGAGTACCCCTGTACCCCCTTAGTTATGCCACTGTGTCCTTCTGTCCTGCACCTAAGACAAATGAGTCCTCTTTCTGTCTATAACCTTGGATGAGGCAACATAATCTCTTCGGTATTCCTAACAAGTTGGCAAGCAATTTTTTTTTTTTTCCATCACAGAAGGAAAAGGAATATTATGAAGAATAAAATGGCTTCCATTTGTTGAGTTTTCACTATGTGTCAGGTCCTGTGCTAAGCACTGTACATGTGATATATTAAGATTTATTAAACTGTGTCATTAAGTATGAGACAGAGATTATTACAGGCAGACAGAATGCCAAGTTAAACTGTGGGCTAGAATATTGAAAGTATTTTGAATAATGTAAGAAAATGACTATAAGTGTAAAGTTAAGAAAACAAAAGGTCACTGTTCCATTTCCAAGAGCTAACCTAGTTCTTGGCTTGGTTGAACGTCAACAGTGAGTGTTTGCATGAATGAATCAAAAAATGGGTGAATGAATGAAATTTCTATTTTAAGAATTCCTCTGAGGTCATCAATTCAGTCACTTTATTGTTGGATTGAACATCTACTGACCTGTTTACAGTTAAGTTCTGTAGCTATTCAGTTGATTCCCCCAACTTGGAACTTTTTAAATTCATGAAACAAGGCCCAGTTGATGATAATCATAGATTGCATTGTTCCAGTATGAAGCCATGCATAGTTGAAAGACTAGGTTTCTTCCAGCTGCCTTGTAAAAGAATATTTCAGAAAGCACTTCCATCAGTATTCATTTATCATTAAACCAAAAAAAAAAAAACCAAACCCACTGTCATCAAGTCAATTCTGACTCATAGTGACCCCCGTTGGGTTTCTAAGTGTATAAAAGGGTGTAAATCTTTATGGAAGTAGATTGCCTCATCTTCCTCCCTCAGAGCACCTGGTAGGTTTGAACAACTGACCCTCTGGTTAGCAGCCAAATGCCTTACTTTGCCACCAAAGCTCCTTCATTTATTATTAATAAATCATATATTCATTGTCATTCTTTCTTAGGGCAGGTTTTGGATGTACATCAAGTGAAAGAGCAGCTGGTAAAATTATTACAAGTTAGTGACATGATCAAGAACACTAATAGAAATGTTGTGCCTGCATTAGTACTGTGTCCTACTGAAAGAATACAGGCTGTGGTAGTTAAGGTTGTGTGCCAACTTGGCTGAGCCAGGTTTTGAGTGGCTAGGCAGCTAGATGATGAGATGGGTAATCAACTCCATCGTGGCATCTGCAGTGAGCAGCCAAGTAGCTGACTTTAGGATGTGATCTGCTTCTAGTATATAAGGAGAAGTGTTGAGAAAGGTCTCTGAGCTTTTTGGCACGCTTGCACCCTACATGTAGCTGAATCTTCATTCAGCAGCCTGCCATGTTTCTTGCCAATCTTGGGACCATTTCTGGACTTGAACTATTGGTCTGGCATGTTGTTTGGTAATCTTGGGGCTGTGCCATTTTATGTGTTGACCTTGGGTTTGTCGACCTCAGCAGCCAGCAGCTGCCTGAGTTAGCAGAAGCCTCCACCTTCAGTGGGCCACAAGCAAGAGGCAGAGCTGAAGCCCAAGACTTCACCCAGCCCCTAGAGCTGGCACTGTGAACTCAAACTTCTAGCTTCCTAAACTTTAAGAGAATAAAATTTCTGTTCAAACAATCCCATGTGTGGTATCTTCTGTTAAAGTGGCAAGAGAGAGCCAAAACAGAGGCCAATTATTTAAAAATAATTTATACATAGTTTCTCCTGATAATACTTTGCAAAGAAATTCAGGTGGAGACAGTGTTTGTGAATTCTGACAGTAGCAGTTACAAATTTATTATGAAAAATCAGTTTTCCTTTTAGTTTCTAAGACTACAGTATAATAAATGGACCCACACAGTATATTAAATTAATGTATTTTATTTTTCATCTGAAAGAAATAAGGAAAAAGAATCCTTATGAAGTGCTACTGTAGAACTCCGGGACATGCATTGAATATCTGGCTCATAATGTAACTTCTAAAAGGCAATTATAATTTCATCCTAAACTTTTTCCTGTGATAAATCTCTCTGGAATGACTGTCTGTGGAATCTTTCTTTAGAGAGTATCTCTTTTATCAGGGGAAGTGACACTTAGCAGCATCGAAAACAGTTCCATGCAAAATTAAGTGACGGAAAATTTCTCCAACCCAACTTTGCAACAGTTGCATTCGTATATGTCAACGACATCCTCTGCCATTAGGGTTCCTCTACTTCTTCTGTTTCCCATATCACATATGAACCTGCCTGCCACAAATACATCTTGCCATCTTCCGCTTCATGGCACTCAATAGCAGGTACAGAGCTATTACATTTTTAGTTAAGAGTCTACCAAACAGACAGGCTAAGCCAAGCTGACAGATCTTCCATTTCTAATAATATTTGAGCTGTAGCTGAGAGATTAAGCCAGCAGCTAATGTACCCCTACCATAATTGGAGTCTTCATCAAAAGACATATCACCTGCTGAGGTTAAGGTGGTGCTGGGTATTCGTGCATGACCTTCTTGCCTCATCATTGCCCATACTGTCAAGCCAATGTCCCATGCAGTGTAGGCACAAGGATTACTGTGACAGTGTCTGTCCACATCCATTTACTCCAGGCACCCAAGGCAGGCCCTTTGGCTGCACTGCATGTCAGTCTGATTATCTTACTGGCTGGAGACATGGAGCAAAGAGTGAAATTTTTCACACATTGATTGAAAAAGATCCACTTAGTGCAGTCAGACAGAAATGAGTAGATAAGAACTTCCTAGATAGTGGAAACAGCACATTCTGTGATTATTATTATTATTTTGGCTTTTTAATCAGTGTGAATCCTTAGGTACAATCTTGCAAGCTCACCCTTTAGACAGTTTCAGATGAGAAAACAAAAAAGAATGCAGCTCTACCTTGCCTCTGTAAGGTTTGTGGACAAAGTTTCTATACCCCAGTGCAATTGAAAAGTCATTGCAGTCTCTTCTCTATTATTCAGGGATGACCAAACTGAAAAATCTGCACCAACAAGACTTTAATATCTTGATAATATTTCTTTTGTGGAAAGCAGAGTTCATAAATGAATATAACTTCACCTTATAAAGGAAATAAGTAATATCAGCTTCATTTTACACAGAATCCTTGACTTATGTCAATAAACTGTATTTTCAGTGCCCAATCAAATGTTGTACACTCATCATTTTGAAATAATTATAATTTCCAATTTTGTTTATAACTGTCAAAAGAACCATTTAAGAAATCCTTCATAAATATGCCAGGTCATTCGTTGTCATACTTCTGGCTCACAAAGTAGAAGTGAATATGTTCCAAAAGAAGAAATATGTTTTTGAAACAAAACATCAAGCTAGACCCAGCAGGAAGGGCTGGCCAGTAGGGTAACAGCACTGGTTGTCTTCTATCACTATTTCCTTATTGTGGGTAGAGCTTAGGGCCACTGTGTGCTTCTTCCCATCTACCTACAGTGGCTTACAAACTATGATGATTAGAAAAGAAATATAAAGTCTTTTAATAAATTATATCTGGAAGTCTGTGTCTTTTGTTTAATAAGCACACATCAAACTGGTACCATCACATCCATCTTTATACAAACACAGTATTTGCTTGTATGAGAATTGATGGTAGATGTTATTTTGTTTATAAGAGACCGAGAAAAGGAACTATCGTATCAGTGATAAAATAAATTCATGTTCTGTTGGTCAGAGTTTTTTATTAATAAAAATTATTTGTATAGGAAAATACTAAGTGATGGATTTGTTGAGGCAGAACAATGAAGAAAAACAAGTTTCTTCCTACCCTTAAGGTGACCCTAAAAACAAACCAACAAACAAAATAGAAAGTCATTGCCATCAGATCAATTCTCACTCATAGTGGTCCCGTGTGTTACAGACTGTAACCATTCCATAAGGTTGTCATAGCTGTAATCTTTAGAGAAACATACAGCCAGACCTTTCTTGCATGTTGCCACTGAATGGGTTTGAACTGCCAACCTTCAGGTTAATAATCTAGACCAAACCATTTGTGACATCCAGGTACCTGTAAGGTTACCTTGTTGTAGCTGTTAACTACTGTCGAGTCAGCCCCTGACTCATGGTGACCCCATGAGTCACCAAGTATAACTGCTACATAGGGTTTTCTTGGCTATAATCTTTAAGGAAGCAATTCAGCAGGTCTTTCTTCCACAAAGCCATAGAATGGGTTCCATCCACCAACTTTAAGTTAGCACCTAATCACAAACCACCCAGGCTCCTAAGGTAACCCTGTTGTTGTTGCTGTTAGGGGCCATTATGTTGATTCTGACTCATAGCTACCCATGTGACAGAATAGAACTGCCCCATATGGTTTTCTTGGCTGTAATCTTTAAGGGACCAGATTGCCAGGTCTTTCTCCAGTGAAGCTTCTAGTGGATTCGATCTGCCAAACTTTTGGGTTAGCAGCCAAGCACTTAACAATTTGTTCCACTAGGGCTCCCTTAAACCTAAAACTCACTGCTATGAGTTGGACCCAACTCATAGCGACCTCTCCTTGGGTTTCCAAGGGGGTGTCACTATGGAAGTAGATTGCCCTATCTTCCTTCCAAGGAGTGGCTGGTGAGCTTGAACCACCAGCCTTCTGGTTAGCAGTCAAATGTCTTAGGCATTATGCCATCCCAGATTCTAATTTCATGTTATAAAGAGATATTTAATGAGTATCTTATGGCAGTGATTTTTGTAGGGGTTAAAAATCAACATTTTATTTAAGTAAATGACTATATATGACCATCTGAGTAATCCAATTACAACTACTGAGTACTTACTCTTTACCAAGCACTTTTTGTGCGATAGTTCAGTTCTACTGGATATGTAAAGTTAGGCCTGTCTTAGATAATAACTTTCATCTCCTAATTCTTTTCTAAATTGGTACTTTACTCTGCACTGGAATAGCTGAGTGTAAAATTGAGAAATTAAAGAGTTTTATTTAGCATCATAACCATTTGATGCCTTTTGGGGAAATCCTATGATTGAAATAGTATTTATGGGTGACTGCACGATATTTTCAAGAATATGGCCTATAGATAAGCCAATGGGATATTCTCTTCAGAATCTTCAATTCATTCAAATCTTTCCCCTCAAATTCACTGTTTCAACTTTTTTTTAGTTATTTAAAAATGCACATCTTTGAATAATTTAAGTGAAAAGTAAAACAATCCTTTGTCATATTCTCCGTTTTCCTCTAAAAATATATCACTGCCATCGAGTCGGATCCAACTCACAGTGACTCCTCATTGGGTTTCCGAGGAGGTATCACTACAGAAGTAGATTGCCCAGTCTTCCTTCTGAGGAGTGGCTGGTGGGTGTAGGTAGTAAAAAATAAATTAGTTTTGGTTTCATTCACTGTTTTTTAATTAGTTTCCTTTCACTTTATTGTGGCAAGAAGAATTTGCTGGGGAAAATATACTGATGTTGGTAATTTCTCCTAAAAAACAATAAACCTCTTCTTACTCCCCAAGCATCTCTGGTGGTATAGTGGTTAAAGCATTTGGCTGCTAACCAGAAGGTAGGTTGTTCGAACCACCAGCCACTCTGCTGGAAGACAGATGAGGCACTCTTCTTCTACAAAGATTTACAGCCTTGGAAATCCAAAGGGGGTCACTGTGGATAGGAAGAGACTCAATGGCAGTACATTTTACTCCCTAACAAATTAAAGGATGATTAGCAATCACATCTCTCTGCCTATGCTCATTATAAACCATTCCTACCTGGAAGGGGGTGGGACTTGACTAAAAACTTTGAATGGTTGTGTGGTTCATTTAACCATGTCAATCAGGTACTCTGGCTCCTTTGTGTGTTTTTTAATCTAGATTGTTCACAGAACCAGTTGCTATTGAGTTGACTTTGACTCAGGGTGACCCTGTATGTGTGTCCCAGTAGAATTGTGCTCCATAATGTTTTCAATGGCTGATTTTTCAGAAGTAGATCGTCAGACCTTTCTTCTAAGTCCACTCTGGGTGTCCTCAAACCTCCAACATTTCTGATAACAGCTGAATGCATTACCTGTTTACATCATCCAGGGACTCCTAGCTTGTTTACAGGGTCCCTCAGTCTCCCAAATCCTACTCCTCCTTCCTTTCCAGCCAACATACTTAGTTTTCCATGCATTCTACCTAGTTTCTCATACAAAGGAAAGGTTGTATTTAATCTTTACAATGCCCCTTGTACTATCATACCCAACTATATTGTGATTGATCACTTTTTATTACAAATGTTTGTTTTGCTCCCTTTCTCCAAGACAGCTAAATAGAAGTTTCAGCAGTACTCTTTCTCAGAACTCTGAGGATGGGAACCATTACTCATTGCCACGTACCCAGCCAGGCCTTAGAGCAGTACTTGCATACTGTGGGTGTTCAGGAAATGTTTCACAAATGAATAAACAGTGACTAGTCCGGAGCTCTGGTAGCATAGTGGCTAAGACACTTGACTGCTAACCAGACGGCTGGCAGTTCAAACCCACCAGCCACTCCTCGGAAGGAAGGTTGGGCAATCCTACTTCCGTAGTGATACTGCCTCGGAAACCCAAGGAGGGATCGCTATGAGTCGGGGCCGACTTGACGGCACATAACAACAACAACAACAACAAATCTGGAATAGCCAGAAGTATTTTAGGAAGAGACCACTGGTGGGAATGTGGAGGATGCCTGGGCAGAGGAAGAGATTGCAGGCAGGGGAACAAATAGACAATAATAATGATAGACAATGAAGGTTTCATCAGAGAGATGATGGTGGTAACAGAGAGGTGGAGATAGATTCAGAAATCATTTATTTCTTAGGCTTTTTTAAAAGATAAAAAATAAAAAGTTATACACTACCATAGTGATTTGTTTACCTTTATTAATCTTAGTCTCATGTTTTGGCCTATTATAATGTACCTATATTGAATAATAAATGGTGATAAAGAAGAATAAAAGGTTGTAATAGAAAATTTACATGAGTTGACAACAAGAAAATAAAAATTTCCAGTCATCCTGTTTGTCAGAAATTATCACTTTTAACTTTTTGAGCTATAGCCTTTGAAATATCCCCCCCCCCCTTAAGAACTGAGAGATAATGGAGTAGAATATCTGTTATCACAGGTACCATACTCTTTGAAAGTATGGCTCTGCCACTTGCTGTGTGATGTTGGGCAAAAATTGTATCCATTTCCTCATATGTTCAGTGGGAATCATAATAATTGTACATATTCTATAGGATTGTTTTGAGGATATTAAAAGCTAATGCATTTAAAATACTAAGCCCAGTTCCTTACTGTGGTAGTTCAGTTTGTTTGTCAACTTGGCTGGGCCTGGTTGAGTGGCTGGGCAGCTGGATGTAGTATTCCCCAGGATGAGACTGGTAATCAACTCCATGGTGACATCTACTGTGAGCAGCTGAGTAGCTGCCTTGTTGTGTTGTTGTTATGTGCCATCGAGTCGGCCCCGACTCATAGCGACCCCTCCTTGAGTTTCCAAGGCAGTATCACTACAGAAGTAGGATTGCTCAACCTTCCTTCCGAGGAGTGGCTGGTGGGTTTGAACTGCCAGCCGTCTGGTTACAGGCAAGTGTCTTAGCCACTATGCTACGAGTAGCTGCCTTAGGGAATGTTATCTGCTTCCTGTATATAAGCAGAAGCCTTGGGAAATGGTCTCTAGCTTACAGCATGCTTGTACCCTGCATGTAGCTGTGTTGTTGTTCAGCAGCTTGCCATGCTTTGCTGACCTTGGGACTTATGATGGACTTGAATTAATGGCCTGCCATGTGGTTTGGTAACATTGGGAGTTCGCCTTTTTACTTGTCAATCTTGGGCTTGTCAGCCTCAGTAGCCAGCAGCTGTCTGAGTGAAGAAATACCTCTAGCTCCAGTGGGCCAGAAGCAGGAGGCAAAGCTGAAGCCCAAGGTTGAGGGGCATTCACCCATCGCCTAGAGCCTGGCACTTTGAACCTGGACTTGAAGCCTCCAACTGTGAGAAAATAAATTCCTGTTTGTAAAGGCCATCCCATTTGTGGCATATGTCTGTCAGAGTGGACCTAGGTAACCAGAACACTTACACAGAGAACATAATTTGAACACTATACCATTCATATGCATACCATATGCATCAACTTATAATTGTGGTTTTGTTCTAAACTTTCACCCTTCTTCATGGTGTAACTAAGCACCTTCTCATATTTATATGTGACATGTGCCTTAATGTTTGTATGATAAACCCTCATTCATTTGTTGTTTTTGTATTTTTTATAAAGGCATAATTAACATTGAATAGTTAAATCTTGTGCAAATCTAAGAATATTTCTCTATGATTAATTACAGAACCCAAACACTATAAATATTTTTAGGGATTTTGATACAAATAGCCAGATTGCCTTCTAGAATACCACTCTTTCCAACACTGATTGTTACATTTTTTTTTAATAGCCTGAGCCAATTTAATAAGTGAAAAAAGATTCTTGTTATAATTTACTACTGAACCCATCAGCCATTCTGTGGGAGGAAGATGTGGCTGTCAGCTTCCGTAAAGATTTATAGCTTGGAAACTCGATGGGGCGGTTTTACTCTGTCCTGAATTGTCGCTATGATTCAGAATAAACTTGAGGATAATGGGTCTGGTTTTTGATAACTGATGAAGATGAGTGTCTTATATATTCTTTAATATCATTAATATTCCTATTTTGTGAATTGCTTATTGTTCACTTTTCCCAACTTTTCTATTGGCATGTGCATCTTGGGACAGAAATGTAATTATCATTAGATTAGTTGTGGGTTGAAGTAGTTCAATGAGCCCAAATGACTGCATTAAGTATTTGTTATATTCAGTTTAGTCACATGAAATTACCAATACTGTACTTTTTGATTTAGATAATGGCAGCCTTTTGTTCATCCTAATAATCTAAGGTTTTGTGAGATTTTCAAGCAATTCAATATGTTGCTTCATTCTTATAGCTTAATTTTGTCCTTTGGTTTATGTAATTCTCTTGGATTATTTCCAACCTATTTTTGCTTGAAAAACTGGTGTTATTTAACACCTGATTATAAATATGTGGATATTTTCTCCCTATTGGTGGACAGAAGAGGTGCAAAATTTTGTTCATTGTTGCTTAAATATATGATCAACCTTAATTTTCAACAACTTGTGACTGACATCTTCTTACTGCATTGTGGGTTGCAAACATTTTAGTAGATGGAAATGATGGAGGTTTAGTTCATAAACGTGCTTATTTGGTGTTTTAAAATTTACATAGAACTTTAGCACATCATCCCTTTGATTCTGACAGTAACCTGGTAAGGGATACAGAGATCTCCTCTGCTCTCATAGAAGAGAAAGATGAGAATGAGAGGTTAAATGATGCCCAAAGACCAGATAGCTAATCAACTGCAGAGATGGCCTAGAACCTAGGTCTTCTGCCTTTGAATCCAGCACATTTTTTTCCTCTATTCCTTGATCATTCAATCAGTTGACCCGGAAATATGTGCTTTCACCTTTGTCAGAAAAATAAAGCCAAAGGAACTTGAATCCTGTTGCGAAGCAATAATGTGAAGCTCCTGAATTCCATCACTGTGTATTTGTTGTGTCTGTCTTATTTTTGAAACATATGTTTGAGAATTTGCTGTGTAAATGCTAGTTTCAATTTTACAATGGAAAGTGGAAAACAATGACATGAGAAACTTTATTTAATATGTATGGTTTTCACAAGGGCTCATTTCACTTTCAATTGATTTCACAGTTTGTTTGTTAGTTTTTTTTTTTTTTTTTTTTT
>NW_006922422.1:727261-746293 GCF_000298275.1 Orycteropus afer afer
TATATATGTTGTTGTTGTTGTTTGCCGTCGAGTCAGCCCCGACTTATAGCGACCCCTCCTTGGGTTTCCAAGGCATATATATATATACATATATAGATCCTCCATTCTGATGTTATGTCCTTGTTTTTGGCAAAAACCTTTCCTTTCAGCAGTTTCTTTGAAGAGAACAATATTTCTCTTCAACATTCAATGAATTAGTGACCATTCATGTAGTTTTCCACTATACACTTTGAATTATAGAATCCTGATTAGATTTTATATATCTTAAGAATATTTTACTTTGTCAAACATGATTCATCATTTATCTATATTCCTTAGAAATAGAAAATGTTCAAAACATGCCTAATTAACCCAAGATATCCAACTTTCTCTGATTTTTATTTTTTATTGATAGCAAGTATACCAAACCATGTTCAGAAATTTCATGATAAAAAGCTGTAAACATTTCCATGCACATGATCATAGAATACATGGAGGATGGTTGGTGAAGGGACATTTGACTTAACCATTTGCACTTCTCAGGGACTCCATTTGACAGCTAGATCTTCAAATTAAAAATGAAAGCTTCCATTGCAACATCTTTGAGTATATATCTTTGAGTTTTTAGTGGCTCAGTTTTAGATATAAAGATATCTGTAAAATATTACCATCTTCATATATCAAGGACATTTGTAGCAGTTAAAATACTATGTTAATGTAGAATTACATGAAAACTTGTGCACCTTTGAGCCTCAGTATTTTGGCCACCATTTTGAATTCTAGTTCCTTATCCACTTTGCTATTATGGGGGAGCTGAGTGCTTGAAACATTCATCATAGTGGGCGTTTGTATGAAAGGTAATGAAACCTAAAGAAAGCATGCATTTTTGCATTTGCTTTTCAACTGATATTTAGTATGATGTCTCTACAAGAATTGAATCTAAGCCTTTGATACAGTGAAACATTTTATCAGAAACAGTTCTGTGATGGTCTTTGTGGAAAGCCTGCCTCTTAGACGGTAGGGACACTACTTTTTCTCAAAAGGAAATCACTAGAAACAACTTTTAAAATTCTAGAAAAGGAAAATTACGTTCTGGAGAGATAAACATGCAGGTAGAACCAAAAGTGTTATCAAATGTAACCCAAGTTTTAACCATCCTTATAAATGAATAAATTCTATTCTTCTCCATCCTAATCAAAGCTACTTTTCTACCCTTTTATAAATATGTGGATTAAAATTAAAATTAAAATTATAATCTTAGCTGTCTATCTGATTCCTACTTAGTACAGAGTTTCCAAGGTTGAAATCTTTACAGATGCCAGTTGCCACATCTTTCTTACACAGAGTGGCTGGTAGGTTTGAATATTTTGGTTAGCAGCCAAGCCTTAAATCACTGTGCCGCCAGGGGCCATGGAGACAATAAATCAAGATAATCTGATGGGAGAGTTGGGGGTTCAACTTGCATTGTGTGTTGGGGTCATGGTGGAGTCTAAATAATGAAAAGTCAGGCATGAGAGATTCTGAGGAAAAAATTTCCAAGCAATTAGAAACTCAAATGCAAAGACCCTAAGGTAACAAACTTGCCATAAAAAAGACACTATTGTGGCTGGAGGAACTGAGAGAGAGGGTATCATAGTCCTTGAGGGGTAGATTAGGACCTCATCATGGAGGATTAGAAGTAGGCATAGAGATAGAGAAGGAGATAAAAATTGAACAGTGTATATGATGCTGTGTTTACCAATTATGTTTCCTTGGAATAACCGCATGGATATTTCCCATTTTCTTGGGGCTCCACACTGCTCATGTAATCATTCACTGTATGAAGCAATTAATTCATGAAATCATTATTATCTCCTCCTGTTCATTTATTAAAATGGTTGCACTATTAGTATTTTTGTTATTTACTTGTGCTAAGAAACTACTAAATATGCTAATTGGCAGAAATTTGATTTTCTGCTCACCACTTTACTAAATTCTGTAATAATTATTGCTCAGAGGTAAACAGAAACTTTCTTTTCCTTAAAGAAGCAGAATGAGCATACCTTGGGAATATTTCTCCCACCATTTAAAATGGTAGTGCTTTCAACAGTGTATAATACAACATTACTGAACTCCTTTAAAATCCTTAATGTGCATATGCATTTGAAATTACCCCAATATCTGGTTTGCTCCAGTTAATATTCCTTTCAATGGGAGCAGATGGAAAACATGAAAGAAGAATTACTAAAATGGCCATTTTGGTTATTGTTTGAACATGTCATTGTTTTGATCAGAAAGTGAAAATTATTGGAAAAGAAAGTTGCTTTTCATTAACTTGAAAATTTGTTCCAGAATTGTTATTAAAGTGGATGGTAAGTGGGTTTTGCCATTTGCTTCATATGCACACTGGATGATTGATTTACTCAGCCCAACTAACAAAACATTTTTCTACTGACCTTGGTGCAATTACATTATAGTTGCAATTTTCAACACTACATTTTAATAGAATTTTTTAGTCTCTTTGTTATTAATGAAGTTAACTATAATCGGAAATGAAAATATCTGTTGAAACATTCACCTTATCGCTCTTCAAAAATGGAGACCTTTGGCCTGTCCCATTTCTAATCACTGTTTTGCTTAGAACAAGCAATAAACAAGTATTTGTTGAGTAGGACTAATGTTTCTTCCCCAGAAAATTTTGCTCGGATAGACCAAGATTTTTTATTCAAATGGGAAAGAATTCTAAGCAACACCCTCCAAATATGAAATCAGCCGCAAAATTCATGACTTGAGATTTTCCATTTAGAGAATTGATCCTAATGACATGCTGTGTTCACAAGTAAGATATTCTGTCTCTAAGCTCTTAATGTATAGTTTGCCTTTAAAATTAAACTGCCTCCTTTTCTAAATCAAACACAAATTAAATACCCACAAAATTACTTTCTTGATAGTTCCCTTGCTATGACAGGGATATGGAATATGTTTAAAATTGTGGTTATCTTTATTTTAAGAGATAAAACTAGAAAATAATTATGATAAAAATCACCTATAACCTCTTGGAGCAATAGTATGTTTCCTTTCAGTCTTTCTTCCATGCATAATACTATTTGAACTTAATTTTAGAACAAGAAGTTTTGAACATGAATGAATGAATACTAACATTTGCTCAGAATAAAAGATAAGTATACTTAGCTGGCAAGTTATTCATATTTAAGATGATAACTAACTAGTATTTAAACCATATTTTTTTTACAGTAGAATAATATTCCTGCACTGATTTAACTATCTTAAATCTAGCTCATTTTTTAAAGAGTCCTCAAAGGCATTCTTATTGAAAAACTGTTCTGCTCTTAACTTCAAGGCTCTAGTTAGGAACATAAGAGAGAAAGAATATGCTCAGACAAATTAAAAGAAGGTCTTAAGAAGCACAGAGTAGAGATTTAATTAAAGGCTGTTTTTGATGTAAATTTGTGCTAAAAAGACAATGCTGGCTGCTTAGAATGTGTTTTATGTAGCTGTGGAGAGTCAGTGCAAGGTAACGGTTGAAAACATAGATATGACCATCCAATACCACACAGCTCCCCACTTACTAATTATGCAGTATCCTGGAAGTTGCTTAACTTCCTTAATAGTCTTAAATTCTCATCTGTAAAACAACCAGTGGTAATATCTACTTCTTATGGTTCTGGTGAGGATAAAATGAGATAATGCATACCCTTTAGTTTTCTGAGACAGGAAAAGCTTAATAATAAGAATAACCTTAATAATAATTGTAATAATTCAAACAGGGTTGAATTCTTTCAAGCCAGCTGTATTCAACAACATAATTTTGAGTAAAATTATGGCTCTACAGCTAGAAGAAAAATATCAGAGAACAAGATATTGAAGCAGGACAGAAACTTGGACAGGACTAAAAATACCTTAGGTTCCCATGATTATGAAAAAGGGAAAGTCATATGCCCCTGAGTATTGAGTAATACATTTCTCATAGCTTAATATTGGAAACACTAAATTTTAGATTTTTCAAAATTTTATATACAGCAATTGCGTGCACTGAAAGTGTTTTGGTTATTACATGAAGGAGCACTGTGAATTTCAAACAGTAAAAGCTTTCACTTGTTTTCAAATTTATAGAAATGCATTTATTAATTTCATTGGTTGCTAGATTATTGTAGTTGGAATTGATTGTCTTTCTGGGAATGATTTCTTCTTGAACATTATTTTCTCTGCTCAAAAAACTCTACTATTTCTACCATGCTACTTCTGCAAACAGGCTTTTGAAATTTCCTTGAATGATGGAGATGTGGTCATTTTCTCTTTTGACCTTATGAAATCTCTCTAATGAGAGATTCTCAGTGGTGTTAAGTAGGGTTGTGTCACCAAATGTGATGACTCATGGTATCACCCATCCCATAGACCTCCTCCCATACCAGACCACACAGAATCCTTAGTAATGTTTATTATCAATTTTAATCATAGAATAATAAGTGCTAAATATAATTGAAAACAGCTTTAATGTAATATTTGTTAGACTATATGAACAATAAAATTATTTGGTAAATCACTTATGGTAGTTAAGGTTATGTGTCAACTTGGCTGGGCCTGACTTTGAATGGCTGGGCTGTTGGATGTAGTTATTCCTCACGGTGAGATTGGTAATCAGCTCCATAGTGGAATGTGCTGTGGGTGGTTGAGTATCTGCTTTGGGGATGTGACCTGCTTCCAAGGTATATGAAGAAGCTTTGGGAATGATCTCCAGCTTTTGGTACGCTTGTATCCTGCATGTAGCCGAATTGTTGTTCAGCAGTCTGCCATGTTGTCTGCCAATCCTGGGACTCTTAATGGACTAGAATCAATGGACCCCCTCTGGTCTGGTAATATCAGGACTGTGCCTTTTTTTCTTGGCAACCTTGGGTTTGTCAACCTCAGTAGCCAGCAGGTGCCTGAATGAAGACTGCCTCCAGTTTCAGTGGGCTGGGAGCAAGAGGCAGAGCTGAAGTCCAAAGTCAAGGGGCTTTCACCCAGCCCCTAGAGCCTGACACTTTGAATTCAGGCTTCTAGCTTCCAAAACTGCAAGAGAATAAACTCTTGTTGGTTAAAGCTATTCCACCTGTTGTATTTCTGTTAGAGCTGCACGAAGTAACCAAAACATCTTTCTATACTGAATTACAGCATTATTAGTTAAAACATTATTAGTAACTGAGCACAGGACTTTTTTATTTTTCTCCTTCTTTTCTTTTAATTACTACTTCATTCTCAAAAACTTAATGGATTTAGGTTCACAAATACTAATTACCACTGTATTGTAGCTAAAACTCCAGAAAGTTTGACAAAATCAGCGACTATAAAAACACCACCAGCAACAAAAATAACAGAGCATGTTTGTAATGCATGCAGACAAAACCATGTGATTAAAAGAATAACTGAAATTGGATCGTAATGACAGATCTGATTAGGGTGCATTCAAAAAACCCCAAACTCACTGCCATGGAGTCTATTCTGACTCATAGCTACCCCCATAGGGTTTCCAATGTTGTAAATCTTTACAGAAGCAGACTGCCTCATCTTTTTCATCTTCCCTCTATGGAGTGCCTGGACTGGTGGATTTGGACCACTTACCTTTTGGTGCATTGTTGTTGTCATTGTTAGCTGTTGAGTCAGACCTGATTCATAGCGACCCCTCCTTGGGTTTCCGAGGCGATATCACTACGGAAGTACATTGCCCAACCTTCCTTCCGAGGAGTGGCTGGTGGGTTTGTTAGAAGGTTTAAAACAATAAGTTACCATAGAGCTTTAGCCATGTAGGTATACTAATAACATGTAAGTTGAGCTTACAAAAAATGTTTTTGTTATAATTAATAGCAGGGGTATATTTATAAACAGTGATAAATTTATGCTGAAACATGGCACAAAAATTCTATAGACAGTCATTTTGGCGTCACCCCCTCTGACAGTGTCACACAGTGCAGTCTACACCTCCCTTCCCTCTAGTGACATCACTGGAGATGCTTGAGTGCCCTTTTATTTAAATCAATAGATACTGCTTTGGTGTATACTTTCTCATTAATAGAGAGGATAAATGGTAAACCTGGGATAGTTTATTATGGTGCCTAAGGCACTTGACTGCTAACCAGAAGGCTGGCAGTTCAAACCCACCAGCCATTTCTCGGAAGGAAGGTTGGGCAATCTACTTTCATAGTGATACCGCCTCGGAAACCCAAGCAGGGGTTGCTATGAGTCGGGGCCGACTCAACGGCACACAACAACAACATGCAAAGCACTTGCCTATATTAAAGGGATAGTTGTCACTCGTGACCACAGTCACTCTTGAGACAAAGTAGAACTTTGATGACTGACTGATAGAAGTCCACCCCTCTCACCAGGTGAGATATTGTATCTGTCTGGCTTTTCCTTCACTCACTGCCATGTCTCTTATGTTTTCTCTCAGATATATTTTAAGGATTTCAGTGTGTCCCATGTTGAGTTTCCTGGGTGAAACACTCTGAGATGGAGAATTTGCATGACAGAAGTTTATCGAGAATAGCACCTGTGGAGGAGTGCAGGAAACAGGATTAAGCAAAAGGAGAAGTTTAATTTTGCCACAATAGTTACAACGCTGGTCTCACCTCTGAAGGGCCATTAACACCTTTGGTGTTGTCTTCTAGACTGGATGAGAAAGGGCATAGCCTTGGGCACAGCATCTCCTTTCAGTTAAAGTCAGGTCATAGAAAGGGACTCAGCTGTGAGTTCACAGCCCACAGCATCCTGGCCGCTGGAGAAGGAGACCTTTATCCTGAAGGGAGGATCTGGGCAGCCCACCATCATACCATATAGTATACCTGAGGGATATGGCTGGATTCTCTCAAGTTTCTATTGTCAGCTACAGTTGAGTTAGCCTGATTAATTTCAACCCTGTACACAGCAGATGAAAATGCTGCTTGATCCTGCACTCTCCCTATGCTTGGCTGTGGTTCAGACCATTGTGATCCATATGATTTTCATTGGCTGATTTTTGAAAGTAGATTGCCAGGCCTTTCTTCCTAGCGAATCCTAGGCTAGAAGTACCATTGAAACCTGTTCAGCATCATGGTGATACGCAAGTCTCCACTGACAGACAGGTGGTGCCTGTGTATGAAATGCATTGCTTGTGAACTTAATCCATGTCTCTGAATGGAAGGTGAGAGCTCTATCACTGAACCACCAAAGCCCACTCCTTTAAGTTTCTGCCTAACTAAAAATTTTACAAATCTCTGATGCAAATAACAATAATGGTAAACACACATCATCATTATCATCATCATCATCATCATCATTATAGAGTGTTGTTGTTGTTGTTGTTGTTTTGCCGTCGAGTCGGCCCCGACTCATAGCGACCCCTCCTTGGGTTTCCGAGGCAGTATCACTACATTATAGATTAAGTTTTAAAAATATATGTAGTATGAGGTTGCATTTGTGCTCTTCTCTACAGCTAGAAGAAAAATATCTGGCATAGAGGTTTGTAGTCTTATTTGTCTGATCTGCTTGTTGAATTGTTTTATTCTAGCTTAGCATTGCTGTTGGAACTTAAAATGAAGAAGCCTTGACTTCTATGTCACATATGGCAAGGAAGATGATACAAAAACAGGACACATAGGGAAAATCTATGAAAATATTAGGCCCTTTCCCAGGGAAGCACTTTTCCTTCTCCTCGGCTGTTTGATCATGAAACACAGAATATTCTGAGTCTTAGACACCCTTCTCCTCAAAACATAGCCCATCTGATACAAATGGTCTGTACTAGGAATCCGTCTACTGTATTAAGGGCCTGACCTAGGGTGAGGCGAGTGAAGCATTTATTTCATTACACAATTTAAGAAGCAATTATGATAAAGAATATTTTAATGCAGTGTTTAAAAAATCAAAATTACTGCAAAAATGCCCAAAGACAAATTATAAAATTTTAAAATAAAGACAAGATTAGTGTTTCTGACTTTCTTTTTGCCACAGCCTTCACTATGGCTCGAAAAGCCATATGGCCTGGGCCACTTTAGCTACACCTTAGAAACAATCTGATAAGGCTATGCTCAATTCTGTGAACCTTATTGAATGAACAATTTCAAAAGGGCCTCAAATGAAATCACTGCAAATGTTTCTTATCAGTTCCTCTAAACACATAATAGGAAGAAGCCATTTAAATGTATGAACTCAGTTTACACCGATCAAAACCTCAGGCCAACTTCTGGGGCCTGGGAGCTGGCATCAGGGTTGAGAAGATGGGAATTAGAATAGTATCAAGGGGTTAAAGGGTTTCACCAAATAATCAGTTCAGGGTCACAGTCAGTGGGCAAAGCCCAGAGCCAGAGTTTAAAATCTGAGAGATAATCCTGAAGTCAAAGCCGAGTAGGACTAGTGTAAGGATCACCATGCACTAGCAATCTCAGAAGACAGTTACTTGTGAAACCAATGTTGCTTTGCCTTTCTAGTGGATGATCTCACCAAATCCCTAACTTAAAACTGCAAACTTCTCTCCATTCCCTATACAATAAACTCCAAACTTCTCAATATGGCATCCAAAGCCATATTGAATATACTATGTCCTTATTATGTGTCTTTAACTTTATGTAACAGTTTACCCAAAGTCACAAATGTTAACAGCTATTGTACCAGCCACCAACTCCCTCTCTATTCTCCAGCCTGAACTGTACATATTCTCAGCTCCCTGCTTCCTTCCTGCTTCTCCTTCACTGATTTCTCATGCTGGGGAATGATGACTCCTAAAACAACATTGGGAGTTCTGGTAGCATAGTGCCTAAGGCATTTGACTGCGACCAGAAGGCTGGTGATTCAAACCCACCAGTCACTCCTCGAAAGGAAGGTTGGGCAATCTACTTCCGTAGTGATACTGCCTTGGCAACCCAAGGAGGAGTCTCTATGAGTCAGGTCCGACTCGACGGCACATAACAACAACAACAAAAAAACAACATTGAACAGAGTATTACCTCCTCTTTGAAGCCTTTACTGTGTTTTGTGGGCTAGTTTAGAAACAAACTTCTTCCTCTCTGGAGCTGCATGTATTGGTATGTTAGTATATGTTTGCATGTCTATCTTCTAATAGATTGTGAGAGTGAAAAATAAGTGTTTTGTTTGTTTTGTCACTTAGTAATACTGTTGATACTAATGAAAATTATTATAATAACAGTAACTATTTATAGTATACTTCCATATCCAAGTAATCTCTAGCTGGTGTAAATTGTTAGGTACTCAGCTACTAACCAAAATATTGGCAGTTCAAATCCATCTAGAAACACCTCAGAAGAGAGGCTGCCAATGGACTTCTGAAAGGTCACAGCCCATTGAGAACCCTGTGGAGCACAGTTCTACTCTGAAACAAGTGAGATCTCCATGAGTTGAAGTTGATTCAAGGGCAACAGGTTTGTTTGCTTGTTTTCCCTCTATCTTCCAGGCGGTAGGAAAAGAGCTTTGGATGTAGTATTTCATTTGATCTTCTCCATAAATTTCATAAATAGGTATTATCACCATTTGATCTATAAATAAACCAAGGATGGGGAGCTCTAGCTCCACAAGAAGCTGTAATCATCTTTATATCACCAGCCCCAATAACCTCATAGACACCCAGGACAGTTTAGTGAGCAATAAATGTATGGATGGCTAAGATCAGCAAGGACAAGTAAAAATGCAGATCATTTTTTTTCCATTCTACCATACATAGGTAAAAAACAAAAACAAAAACAAAACCCCATAAAACCAGACTCACTGCCATCAAGCCCATTCTGACTCATAGTGACTCCCATTGGGTTTCTGAGGCAGTAAATCTTTATGGAAGTAGATTGCCCCATTTCCCTTTCACGGAGTGGCTGGTTGGTTTGAACCATCAACCTTCTGCTTATCATTCAGATATCTTATATACTGTGCCACCAGCACTCCTTTGCATAGATACAGACCCATGTAAATTTTGAGTTTTATTTTTATTTTAATATTATTTTTTATATAATCAGTATTTCTTGAGGGTAAAACTTTTGGAGAGGTGCAATGAATTTTCTTTTGCAAAATAATTATTCATACTTATATAATAACTTTAGCAGTATTCTTCTGGAATTTGATTAACACAAGTACAAGTCACTAAGTTAAACCCACTGTCATTGAGTTGATTCTGACTCAGAGTGACACTATAGGACAGAGTCGGGTTTCCAAGGCTGTAAATCCTTACAGAAGCAGACAACCTTATATTTTTTTCCATGGAGCAGCTGGTAGATTGAAGCACCAACTTTTTAATTGTTAGCTAAATATGTACCACTGCATCACCAGTGTAACTAATTTGGCAAGGTTGAAATTCCCTAACATTCCAGCGCTCAGAAAATTTTCCAACTTTATTAAGTGGAGGCCTCACTATTTTTATAAAATGTCAATAAAGTGCTTTATGTCTAGTCTTCATGAACTATTGTCCCCTTGCCCAGGAGACCAGAAGAACTGGATGGTACCTGGCTATCATAAGTAAACATTTCAGTCAAATGAATCACAGAAATCAAACCAAAGAATCACAGTTCCTGATCCAAAGGGGGAAAAATGTGGAACAGATAGATACTCAAATTCTTACAGAATCCAGATTTACTGGACCTATTGAGACCCAGAATCTGTCACTCTGAGAAAATCTTCAAAGCATGAACCAATATTATCCCCGATGTCATTTTTAAACTAAACAGCTCTCGAGCTAAAAGTAAAGATGAGCATTGAAAAACCATGAGCATTGTGTGCTTTTGAAGAATTATCTGTATGAGATCAGATTGTCAGCAGTAACTCTAATCACAGATGAGTCTAAGTCGATGATGAAACAGTATGGGTAGATACAGTGAGAGTGGTGACACAGTGTGAAGGATGTAACCAATATTATTTAACTATACATGTAGAAATAGATGAATGGGTGTATGTTCTGCTGTGTATATTTTCACCAAAATTGAAATTAAAAAAAAAAATTACTTCCATTACTTTGATCAGGAGAAAAGAATCTATTTAGCAGTTAAATGGAAGTGCAATTCTTTTGAGGATTTATGGACCATGACAAACTAGTATAGGGTAATATTATGAAAAAATACATATATGGGGCTCACTTATTTGAGAGAAAGCAGGTATTGAAGTGTGGAGATATTAAAGGGAGTATGCTTTCTGCCTGGGAACATCAAACAAAAAGCAGTCTGCCTCCTGCTGTTACAATTTATCCAAAGAGCTCAGGCATCGGCTTTTCTTTCCATCTCTCAGGGATGAAAATCTATATTCTCTCTGCTGTAATATCATCTGCTGAAAACATTCACTGTCTGAAGATTAAAAACGTCTCTACTCTGGAGGTGGATTTTTTATTTCCTGGCCTTGGAGACAAATAGAGAAAAACTATCAATGTGTAATGATTATCACCCTGAGTGTTTTACCTACTAGTACTTATGTTCTTAAATATGTTCTGCATTAGCACCTCTCAGATTCCTAGGAACATTAGATCATCTCTTACCCGCTTGTTCTCTAGAGTTCTTCTGAGATTCCCTAAGGATTCTCTAAGAGTAAGGTAATAGGGAGGGGAATATTTCCAGGTGTTTCTCTAACATGATCACTTCCCTCCTCATATTGGAGTCTCTGCAATATTTGTTTGAGCCAATAACATAAATCCTAAAGAGAAACACAAATTAAAAACAACCCTATTGAATACTACAGATTTAATCCCAACCCAGTCATTTTATGGACAAGAAAACTGAGGCCCAGAAATCACTCAGATGTCTTCTGGTGGCACCAAAATTAGGGATTGTGTCACAGCCATCTTTTAAGCTGGAATCCATGTCTTCTGCCTTAGAATTCTTCAGCTAAATTTATCCACCTTCTCTTACAGTGGCTGTACTCTCAATTAAATGTAGAATTGATTAGAATGAGGCATTGCCATTGGATAGTTAAAAAAGAGGAACTAATGTTTGGTAAAATTACCTGAATTTTTAAATCTGTCAAAGAATAAGCAGAACACTTTCCTGAAGCTAGTTTCAGTACCTCTGAAGTGCTGCAGTACTCACATGCAGTTCTATAAACTCTTTTTTTTTTTTCCTCAGAGGCTCTTCAAAAGAAGAGAGAAAAAAAAAAATCTCCCCTTAATGAGTTTTTTATTTTGTTCTGTTTCTGTTTACATCATTTACTTCATCGATTCCATCACAACCTCAGTCTATGAAGAATATTTCAACTCAGAAGAAAGTTAATAGTTGACATTAGTGCCTGGGTTAGTGATAGGGACCACAGGTGAGGCATGAGAGAGTTGGGGTGGAGGCATACTTATTAACTGATAGTCCACTGTCTGATGCAAACATTTCAGCTTCTGGTTATTTTTCTTAACTAGTGATAATTGCTTTATTCCTTCCCTTTGCTCCCCATTTGTAGACACACTGCCAGTTCATGTTCTTGGGTTAACTAGGCAGCTGATTAAAACACTTGTTATTTGGGAGAAAATCAGGAGAGTAGCCTGTAGGCATACTGGCTTGAGGGTCTCAATCTTGGTAACTGCCTTAAGCAAAGGGACAAACAGTTACCTTGTAGTTGGATTCTCAATATCTTTGATTCCTCTGTTCTCCATTATCACTCTGATGGTGTAGTGCCTAAGGCATTTGACTGCTAACCAGAAGGCTGGAGGTTCAAACCCACCAGCCACCCCTCAAAAGGAAGATTAAGCAATCTACTTCTGTAGTGATACTGCCTTGGAAATCCAAGGAGGAGTCGCCATGAGTCGGATCCCATTTGAGGGCAGTGAGTTTGGTTTTGATTTTGTTCTCCATTATACTGTAAGTTTGTGGGAAAGGCAGGTGGATCTGCTGTGGACTGATGGACAGTTTGTCAGTTGTGCACAGGTGTCCTGGTGCACCCAAAAGGAATGACAAATAGGAACATTTGTGAGCCAGAATTCTGTATCCTCAGGTGCTCCAGGGTACCGACGGAAACAATTGCCAGATAGTACACATTATCCTCAGGCTTAGGATTTGATCAATATTTGAAACTCCAGGGATGCTTTTTCTTCCTAGCAATACTGCATTGCTAGCTTGCTAATAAATATTCCTTACTCTAGTGTGCCTCGGGCAAAGGCTGCAGTCAAGAGTGCTATGACAGTTTTACTGTAGTACTTAATTGTAAGGTGAAGAATTCTTTTGGGAAAGAAAAACATTTGTGGAAGAAAAATGAGCCAAAAAAGAATTTTTTTTAAGGTAGAATCAAATGGTTGAAAATAGTAATTTATAATTTTCTTAGTCATATACTACCTAAATGAAATGATAGACTTTTAAAGTCTTTGAGAGTGCTTTTTCCTAACACAAAGTGAGAAGCAGAATGTGAAATATATAATTAGGAGTAGAGAGTTCATTTTTATCTTTAATATCATTATAGCTTATAGCATAAGCATAATCCTTTCATTTTGAAAGTGAAAATTGAAAGAAAAGAAGTTAGGAAATTACTTAAGTGGAGAGAAGTTACCATTTTGGCATTTGTAGAATTCAGTGTGTGAATTGTGCCTGAAGAAAGAGAAGGGGAAATGACTTCAGAAGCTCCATTAGTAGAAAACAGTAGAAGGGAAAAGATGACATAGCAGATGGCAAGATGGATAAGAGCTCTGGTAGTACAGTGCCTAAGGCATTTGATGGCTAACCAGAAGGCTGGCGGTTCAAACCCACCAGCCACTCCTTGGAAGGAAAGTTGGGCAATCTACTTCTGTAGTGATACCACCTTGGAAACCCAAGGAGGGGTCGCTATGAGTTGGGACCTACTCCATGGCACATAACAACAACAACAACAACAAGGCTAATTGAACAACTTGTAGATCTGAGTCTGAGGGTTGAATGTGAATGGAACGAGAGGCAGGCCACCATACTGAGCATAGACTTTCCTTGTCAGAATGCAGTATTGTTGTTAGGTGCCTTTGAGTCATCCCCGACTCATAGCGACTCTATGCACAGCAGAATGAAACAGCTCCTATGCCAGCTCCACAGTCCTTGCTATACTTGAGCCCATCACTGCTGCCACTGTGTCAATCCATCCGGTGGAGAGCCATCCCCCTCTTTTGTCGACCCTCCACCTTACCAAGCATGACATCCTTCTCCAGTGACTGGTCCCTTCTGACAACATAACCAAAGTATGTACGAAGAAGTCAGGCCATTCTCATTTACAAGGAGCATTCTGGCTGCACTTCCACCAGGACAGATTTGTTAGTTCTTTTAGCAGTCCATGGTACTTTCAGCATTCTTCGTCAACACCACAACTCAAAAGCATTGACTCTTCTTTGGTCTTCCTTATTCATTGTCCAGCTTTCACATGTATATGAGGCGATTGAAAAATACCATGACTCGTGTCAGGTACACCTTAGTCCTCAAGGAGACATCTTTGCTCTTCAGCAATTTAAAGAGGTCCTTTGCAGCTGATTTGCCCAATACTATGTCATCTGATGTCTTGACTGCTGCTTCCATTGGCGTTGATTGTAGAACCAAGCAATGTGAAGTCTTTGACAACTTCAATCCTCTCTCCATATAGCATGATTGGTTCAATTGTGAGGATTTTTGTTTTCTTTATAGTGAGATGTAATCCATACTGCAGACTATTCTTCAGACTTCACCAGTAAGTGCTTCAAGTCATCCTCACTTTCAGCAAGCAAAGTTCTGTCATCACCATATATCAGGTTGTTAATGATTCTTCCTCCAATCCTGATGCCACATTCTTCTTCATATAGTCCAGCTTCTTGAATTATTTGCTCAGCATATAGATTTAATAAGTATGGGGAAAGGATACAACCTTGTCACACTCCGTTCTTGATTTTAAACCATGCAATGTCCCCTTGTTCTCTTTGAATGACAGCCTCCTGGTCTATATACAGGTTCCTCATGAGTACAATTAAGTGTTCTGGAGTTCCCATTCTTCTCAATGTTATTCAAAATTTGTTATGATCTGCACAATCAAATGCCTATGCATAGTTGAAAGAACACAAACATCTTTCTGGTATTCTTTGCCTTGAGCCAAGATCCATCTGACATCAGTAATG
Organism: Orycteropus afer afer; assembly: GCF_000298275.1. Lineage (NCBI taxonomy): Eukaryota > Metazoa > Chordata > Mammalia > Tubulidentata > Orycteropodidae > Orycteropus > Orycteropus afer. Next base: position 742,257 of record NW_006922422.1, read on the forward strand.
ATATCCCTCATTCCACATTCTGTTCTGAATCCAGTCTGCACCTCTAGAAGTTCTCTATCAATATACTGCTGTAACCTTTTTTGAATTATCTTCAGTAAGATTTTACTTGCATGCAATATTAATGATATTGTTTGATAATTTCCACATTCTGTGGGATCACCTTTCTTTGGAATGGGTACAAATATGGATCGCTTCCAGTCAGTTGGCCAGGTAGCTATCTTTCAAATTTCTTGGCATAACCAAGTGAGTGCCTCCACTGGGGCATCTGTTTGTTCAAACATCTCAATGGGTATTACGTCAATTCCTGGAGCTTTGTTCTTCACCACTTCCTTCAGGGCAGCTTCGACTTCTTCTTTCAATATCATCTATTCTTGAACATATGCCACCTCCTGAAATGGATGAAGATCGACCAGTTATTTTTTGTACAGTGACTGTGTATTCCTTCCATCTTTTTTTGATGCTTCCTGCATCATTCAATATTTTACCCATAGAATTTTTAATATGCAACTTGAGGCTTAAATTTTTTTCCCCAATTCTTTCAGCTTGAGAAATGCTGAGTGTGTTGTTCCCTTTTGTTTTTCTAATTCCAGTTCTTTGCACATTTCATTATAGTATTTAGTTTTGTCTGCTTGAGCTGCTCTTTGAAATCTTCTGTTTAGCTCTTTTATCTTGTCATTTCTTCCACTTGTTTTAGCTGCTCTTCACTCAATAGCAAGATTCAGAGTCTCCTCTGACATTCATTTTGGTCTTTTCTTTCTTTCTCATATTTTTTATGACCTCTTCCTTTTTTCATGGATGATATTCTTGATGTCATCCCCTATGGTTCTTCTGGTTTTCAGTCATTGGTGTTCAATGTATCAAATCTATTCTTTAGATGGTCTCTAAATTCAGGAGCGATATATTCAAGGTCATGTTGTGGCTCTTGTGGACTTGTTTTAATTGTCTTGAAATTCAAATTGAACTTGCATCTGATGGTCTATTCCACAGTCAGCTCCTGGCCTTGTTTTGGCTGCAGATATCGAGGTTTTCCATCACCTCTTGCCACAGGTGTAGTCAGTCTGATTCTTGTGTATTCCATCTGGTGAAGTGCACATGCATAGCTGCTGTTTGTGTTGTTAAAAAAAGGTATTTGCAGTGAATAAGTCATTGGTCTTGCAAAATTTTATCATATGATCTCCAGTGTTATTTCTGTCACCAAGGCCCAACTACTGATGATTCTTCTTTGTTTCCAACATTTGCAATCTAGTCACCAGTGATAATGAACACATACATCTTGATTGCATGTTCCTTCAATTTCAGACAGCAGAAGTTGATAAAAATCTTCAACTTCTTCATCTTTGGCTTTGGTGGTTGGTGCATAAATTTGAATAATCATAGCATTAACTAGTCTTCTTTGTAGGTGTATGGATATTATCCTATCACTGACAGCAGTGTACTTCAGGAAAGATCTTGAAACATCCTTTGTGATGATGAATGCCACTCCATTCCTCTTCAAATTGTCATTCCTGGCATAGTAATCATATGGTTGTCTGATTCAAAATGACCACAACCAGTCCATTTCAGCTCACTAATGCCTAGGATATCAATCTTTATGCATTCCATTCCATTTTTGACAACTTCCAATTTTATTAGATTCATTATATATTCCATGTTCTGATTTTCAATGGATGTTTGCAGCTGTGTCTCCTCAATTTGAGTCATGCCACGTGAGCACATGGAGGTCCCCAAAGCTTTACTTTATCCATATCATTAAGGTTGGTTCTACTCTGATGAGTCAGCTCTTTCCCAGTTGTATTTTGAGTGTCTTCTGCCTAAGGGGCTGGTCTTCCTGCAGTGAACAATATTTCCAGGTTATTCATAAAGTTGCCCAGTAATGGATCAGACAGTGTTTCTCTGCTATTCATAAGGTTTTCCCTGGCCAATTCTTTGAGAAGTGGATGGCTTCTTCCTTCTTCCTAGTTTTTCTTAGTTTGTAAGTTGCGTTGAAACCTCTGTACCATGGAATTATCTGGTAAGTATATACTATGAATCTGGCACTAAGTATTTTAAATGAAGGATGAAGTAAGTTTGGTGCAAGGAAAAAAGATGTATCATTGTCTTGAAAGTCATTCTGAGCCATTCATTAAAGTATTTATGGCTTTGCATAGCAAATAATAGGTGATCAAAACTATTGACTTTATTTTTCTTCCTATGGTTTCAGACATTATTAAACTTTTTTTTTTTCTTGAATGAATCATGCCACTGGAGTCCCTAGGTAGTGCAAATGGTTAATGTGCTTGGCTGCTAACTAAAATTTTGGTAATTAAAGTCCACCCAGCAGCTTCTTGAAAGAAAGGCCTGCTTATCTAAAAATTAGCCATAGAAAGCCCTGTCTATTTTAAAACACATGGAATCACTATGAGTTGGAGTCAACTCCATGGTAAGTGAATAATGGTATTGTGATGTGAAATTTTTGGAGAATAGAAAGTCAGATGTCGTTTTAAGTCTTTTTAACGGACTATAGTAGTCCAGTGAAAGTCAGAGATGTTTCATCTGAATTGTGTCCTTAGAAGCCTATACTAAAAAATTAATCTCTTACATATGTCATCAGATGCCACTGTTAGATACAGAATCCATGGGAGGATACATATTTGGGCTGACTCAGAATAGCACAGAAAATATTTCTCCATATTTAATTTAACTAACCATTATTGTTTTGTTGTTGTTATGTGCCGTCAAGTCGGACCCGGAAACCCAAGGAGGGGTCGCTATGAGTCGGGGCCGACTCGACGGCAAACAACAACAACAACAAACCATTACTGATCACACTATGCTAAGCTCTAATAAAGAAAGAAAAATTACATTTAGTGAAGTGTATACAACCATTCGTTCAACCCACCAGCCACTCCTCGGAAGGAAGGTTGGGCAATCCTACTTCCGTAGTGATACTGCCTCGGAAACCCAAGGAGGGGTCGCTATGAGTCGGGGCCGACTCGACGGCACATAACAACAACAACAACAAATACAACCATTACCAACATTAGAATGTTCAAATTCTACTGTGTGATCCCAGGGAGAGGACAGTGGTAGGTGACAATTAAGGACATATACCTCTAGTCGAGTCTTTGGTGAGATTTGTAATAAATGTATGTTGTTGTTGTTAGCTGCTGTGGAGTCAGCCCCTGACTCATGGCTACCTCATTCATAACAAGGCCTAAAAGTTGTGCTCCATAGGGTTTTCATTGGCTAATGTTTGAGAAGTAGATCTCTGGGCCTTCCTTCCTAGCCCATCTTGGTCTGGAAGCTCTGCTGAAGTCTGTTCAGCATTGTACCAACTCACCAGCCTCCACTGACAGACAAGTGGTGACTGCATTAGGTGTCTTGGCCAGGCATTGAACCCCAGTCTCCCATATGGAAGGCTAGAATTCTACCACTGTACCACCACTGTCCTCAATAAAGATGTAAGCGAAATATGTAGGCAGCACAGGAAAAATGTCTTGGGGTTTTGAGGGGAGCTTATTGTTGAATTGGGCCAGGAAAAACTGAGAAACTGAATAAAGGATGAACAAAAACCATAAGCATACAAATAAATGATGTGGAGTTTCGTGGTTTTGTGTAATGTTGTATAAAATCAAAATATCTTCAAAGATTCAGTCTTGCTGAAGCATTTTAATGTGTGCTTCTGGGGAATGAAGCTCCAAGAACATGCAGTTTAAAGTAGCATGGCAGTACTAATGCCCCAAATAGGGTCCCTTGCTAAAAGATGTATTAATTTACTACCTAGCAGGAATGAGCAGTAAATAAAAGCAAAGCACAGCTTGCCTATATTTTGTGAAGACAAAATGAAAGAGAAAATTAAAGATATTTATCTCCATTATTCTCCTTCTAAGTTTCTTGTTCACTAATCAGCAACCTAAAGAGCAAGACAAACAAAACATTGTTGAAATTCTGAGGAGAAAAATGGTAAAGAAAAAGGGAGGTTTCTTTGGTGGAGATTTGATATTGAAACAAAGAAACAAACCTGCAAAGCTAATATTTGCAAATGTGTCTTTTTTCAC
>NW_006922422.1:746498-748718 GCF_000298275.1 Orycteropus afer afer
GCCCAACCTTCCTTCCGAGGAGTGGCTGGTGGGTTTGAACCGCCAGCCTTCTGGTTAGCAGTCAAGTGCTTTAGCCACTATGCTACCAGTTAGTATGGCATTAAAATTCAGTCAATATTTAAGAATGAAGAGATGATATATTTAAAATTGTGATGTGCTGGGAAAAATGTAGGGTTGCTGGAATCTTTCAGTTTGTGAAATCTGTAGTATTGAGAGGAGTGAGGGAAGTGGGTACAAATTACCTCAACTGGTGGTCCAGAAAGGAACATGAGGGAAACCTATAGGGGAGATTTCTGGTCAGTCTGCTTTTACTGTTGTGTGACTTTAAGTTATTTCAGTCGTGGCACAAATGGAATAGCTAAAAGTTACCTATAAATGAGATTAAAAAGGAGGCAGTGGAAACATCTTGATCTTTGGAATTGGAAGTACTTGGTTTTTGAAACTAGTCAACTTATCTCACTTCTGGGGCAATTTACATGACTTCTCTGAGTCACTCAAAGTTGTTGTAAAATCTTAAGCTAAATAAATATGCCCCATACTGTGTTGATTATCAAGAAGTGTGGTTTAAGTATATAGCACATTTTTGTTTAGCTTTAAGTCAAATATAGAAATGTAGATGCTAGGAAAATAGCAGTATTAAATAAAAGAAAGAGAAAGATAGAACAATGGAGGGAGGAAGGGAGGTGAGGAGAGAAGAGGCTTCTGAGCTATGATTTTGATGGGAGAAGGCAAGGAGGAGGAACATAACATAGATTTTGCTATATACTTGTGACTTTTGGCATATATGAGACATGAAACTCTATCAAAGAATATGTAATATAATGTTGAACAAACTGAGTGAAAAATACTAAGAAACCTGCCTCCCAAATAGAGAGATAGATCTGAACTGATACAATGAGTTAAAATTTACTACAGTTAATAATACTTAATAGAGATTATAGCATTTGAATTGTGTTACTTTCTTTGTAACCTGGAGTTAGTTATAATGCCTCCATTTTCCCTGTCTATTAAATGGGTTAATGTGTTCTACATGAAACTGCAGATTAAGTAAATGGTGTCCAAAGCCTGTTTCTATTTTACTCTGCTTGAAACGTTATCTAGCCTCCAGAAACTGCCTTGACACTTGAATTGGTATCAAAGTATGATATCACTACTGACTTCACCTCTGCCCATTAGTCTGTTCTCATAGAGTGACTTACAGGCCCAAGAAGTGATAGCACAGGACAAATCAGTAGAAGTGGCAAGCAGTCTTAATATTGTTTATTTCCAATTACAGTATAATACCTTCTGTAGTATGATGCTATGCTTATAGCCTGCAAATCTTCCCAGAAGAATGTTGGCTTGGAAGATTCAGGTGTACAACATGACATATTTTTGATGGAGTAGTCAGAATGGATCTATAATTCGGAGGATAAAACCTTTCCCTTTTATGAAGGAGAGTGGTTGTGAGGAATAGATCAGACTGTTGAAAAGAGAAAGAAAAGACAATTGTTTAGCATAAATAAGGGTAAATAAATGGGCAAGAATGGATTGTGAACTGTGAGAAGCTGGGTAGAGAAAACACACACAGGATTTTGTACTTGGCTTGATCCTCTTAATATCTGTTCTGTTCTGGGAGTGAAAATCTGCCTAGAGCCTGGGTCTGTGCAGTTTGAAGCCGTAGAGCACATAGTTTATTGCCCCTCTACATATACCTTGAAGTTTTTTTTTCATTGATAATTATAATGGGAAAAATCAGTGTCTTCCATAAGCGTTTATTGGAACTGAAGATTTGCGTATAGGTCAGTGCCAAATTTAGAATTTATATCTAGTAAAATATTGTTTAGCTTCTCATAAATTTTGTTTCATGCATCATTTCAGTCATTTTTACTAGCCTTTTTTTTTTTTTTCTAGTTTGCTTTAATTTCATATTTCTAACAGTCTTGGTAAATCAGAAACCAGAAAGAGAAGTCTTATTATTGTTCCAAATAGAGAAATTTGAGGAAAAATGTCACTATAAATAAGACATTGAAACTATCTGTACATCATCTGTGAGTGGTAAAAGTGAAAAACTAGGTGCTGAAATGTGTATATAGCTGTATGGACAGTAAATCAGGTATTTTCTTCTACTATGCAATGCTTAAAACATTTAAGCATAGGCACTGACAAAGGCGGGCTTGTGCTTACTCACTGATCTGCACTGAACACGTTCCCTTGTTACCCTACCGAGAGGGACCAGGT
>NW_006922422.1:757223-758766 GCF_000298275.1 Orycteropus afer afer
ATAAGGAGAAGCCTTGGGGATACTCTCTAGCTTATGGCACATTGAACTCTGTGTGCAGCTGTGTCATTGTTCAGCAGCCTGCCATGCTCTGCTGACCTTTGGACTTAAAATGGATTTGAATTAATGGCTTGCTGTGTGATTTGGTAATATCGGGTCTATGCCATTTTATTTGTTGACCTTGGGCTTGTTAGCCTCAGCAGCCAGTAGCTGCCTGAGTGAAGAGATGCCTCTAACTTCAGTGGGCCAGGATCTGGAGGCAGAGCTGAAGCCAAAGGTTAAGGGGCTTTCACCCAGCTCCTAGAGCTTGACACTTTGAACTTGGCCTTAAAGACTCCAAACTGTAAGAGAATAAACTTCTGTTTATTAAGACCATCCAATTAGTGGTATATTCTTGTCAGAGAGGCACTAGGTAAGCAGAACACCTTATAAAACGTGACAGTATAAATCATGGTTCAAAAATTGTCAGACTTCAACATGCTTGTTTAAACACAAAAATATATGTTTTCATTCCGTATATACATAGGGACCACCACTTATCTGCCACTTTGCCATATGTGGTGCTTGTATCTTGTGATGCTGAAAGCTATGCCACTGATATTTAAATACTAGTAGGGTCAACCATGGTGGATAGGTTTCATCAGAGCTTCCAGACTAACACAGGCTAAGAAGAAGGATGTGACAGACCACTTCTGAAAAAAGTTGACCACTGAGTTGCCATCAAGGCATTAGTGAACTGAAATGGACTGGTATGGCTATTTGGAATCAGATAATCATATGGTCTTCTTTGATGGGAAAGAAACTTTGAAGAGGAATAGTGTGGCAGTCATCATCAAAAAGAGCATTTCAAAATCTATCTTGAAGTCAAAAATAGGATAATATCCTCATGCCTACAAGGAATACCAGCTAATATTACTATTATTCATATTTATGCCAAGGTCAAAGATGAAGGAATTGAAGATTTTTACTAACTTCTGAAATTGACCAAATGTGCAATCAAGATGTGTGGATAATTACTGGTGTTTGGAATAGGACAGTTGGAGAAAAATAAGGAGCACTGGTAGTTGGGAAATATGGCCTTGGTGATGGAAATGATGCCACAGTTTCCATGATAGAATTTTGCAAGACCAACGACTTATTCATTGCAAATAACTTTTTTTTAACAACATAAATAAGGACTATACATGTGGACCTTACCAGATGGAATACACAGGAATCAAATTCTGTATCTTTGGAAAGAGGTCATGGAGAAGCTCTATATCATCAGTCCGAACAAGGCCAGGGGCTGACTATGGAACAGACCATAAATTGCTCCAATGAAAATTTAAGTTGAAGCTGAAGAAAATTGAAACTAGTCCATGAGAGGCAAAATATAAGCTTGATCCATTTTGGCCATTTTGAATCAGACAACCATATGATCTACTATGCCGGGAATGACAGTTTGAAAAGGAATGGCATGGCATTCATCATCACAAAGGAGGTTTCAAGATCTGTCCTGAAGTACAATGCTGTCAGTGATAGGATAATATCCATACGCCTACAAGGA
>NW_006922422.1:761046-767217 GCF_000298275.1 Orycteropus afer afer
TGGCGCCGGATCGGGCAGTGTGTCGTTCTGCTGTGCATGGGGTCGCTATGAGTCGGAAACGACTCGACGGCACTTAACAACAACAACAACAATAAGTTCCACATGAGCACAGTTAACTATCCTGGAATTCCCATTCTTCACAATTTTATCCACAATTTGTTATAATCTTCACAGTCAAATGCCTTTGTATATTCAATAAAACAAAAGCAAACATCTTTCTGCCATTCTTTGCTTTAAGCCAAGACCTATCTGACATCAGCAATGATATCCCTCATTCCATGTCCTCTCTGAACCCAGCTTGAATTTCTAATAGTTCCCAGTCAAAGTACTGCTGCAATCATTTTTTAAATAATTTTCAGCAAAGTTTTACTTGTATTTGATATTCATGATGTTGTTTGATTGTTTTCAGATTCTGTTGGATCACCTTTCTTTGGAATGGGAAAAATATGGATTTGTTCCAGGTGGTTGGCCAGGCAGTTGTCTGCCAAATTTCTTAGTATAAATGAGTGAGCACCTCTAGCACTGCCTGTTTGTTGAAACATCTCAATGGGTATTCTATCAATTACTGGAATTTTTTCTTCACCAATTCTTTCAGAGCAGCTTGGACTTCTTCCTTCGATACCATTGGTTCTTGATCATATGCTGCCTCCTGTAATAGGTGAACATTAACCAATTGCTTTGGATATAGTGTCTGTGTATATTACTTTCATCTTCTTTTGATGCTCCCACATCATTCAATATTTTACACATAGAATCCTTCGATATAGCAACTCAAGGCTTGAATTTTTTCTTCAGTTCTTTCAGTTTGAGAAATGCCAAGCATGTTCTTCTCTTTTTATTTTCTAACTCCAAGTCTTTGTATATTTCATTATAACATCTCCGTGTGTCTTCTCAAGCTGCCCTTTGAAATTTTTGTTTAGCTCTTTAACTTCATCATTGTTTCATTTGCTTTAGCTACTCTTCATTCAAGAGCAAGTTTCAGAGTCTCTTCAGTCATCCATTTTAATCTTTTCTTTCATTTTTTCTCTTAATGACCTTTTGCTTTCTTCATAGATGATGTCCTTGATGTCATTACACAACTCATCATCTGTTCTTTGGTCACTGGTGTTCAATGAATGAATCTATTCTTCAGATGGTCTCTAAATTCAAGTGGGATATAGGCCAGATATAGTATGTATCTTGTTTGTGTTCTCCTCCCACCATTTCCTAGTTACAGCTTGCTCCAGTTAAATAATTTGTAATATTATGATAATAATATTTTATTATCTGTATTTCTGTATTATTTATGTATTTTGAAGGCTACATGTGATACTGGAGCAAATGGATATTCTTTAGAATGACAATCTCTTTATAGTATAGAAATTTTCAATCATTCTTCTCACTCTACCACTACCACAACTAAATTCCAAAAAAAGTATAAGTTTTACAAAACTATATTTATTATTCATATGTCAAGAGCTTACATGAACGCATGCCAGCATCTACTTCACATATTTACTGTGAGAACAATAAAACAAGTGCTCTAGAAATTCTTAGGACATTGCTTAGTGCAATGGATAGCCAACAACCCAGACTATTAATTTATGCATATTGCAATGTAGTATTCCAAGTGTTTGCTAAATTAATGAGTGAGTTAATAAACAAGTAATCCAGGCATTGTATTTATGGCTGGATATCTGGGAACCTGCTTGTTAAAGCCAAGGAGAATCATATTAAAAACTTTCTTATACGTAATCCACTTTTGTTTATCAAGGTCTTCTTTGCAGATATTGTTTCTTCGACCTGTTGTATATTTTCATGCTTTTTCGGACTTCCTGTCACAGGCTGGGCAAAGTCAGATTAGAATTTTGTTACCTCTCAAGTCTTGGTCACCAAGGCAGAGCAGCCTTGGTGAAGAAGTGTATGGAAATGATGGTTTTCATCTATGGATTTTATTGTTTTGTTTTCTTTATTTTTCCATTTTCCTTATAAAAGAAGCTGAGCCATGTGGGATCGGAATAACAAAGCATGTGCCATTTTTGATCTGCTAGGCATTATGTGGTATATCAAAGAAGATCATTCACCAAGCCTGGGGAGCTTCTGGTTTGGTTGGAGAACTAGGCTAAGAACAGGAAGGCATTTTTAGAAAACCAGTAGAGACAAGTTACAGACACTAGAAATAAACCTTTACTCTGGAAAGAAGGAGCAAAGTGGAATGACTAACCAGGGACATGGTAGTTTTCTGCTGGATGGAATGGCCTGTTTTAAACAGAAGCAGGTGGGCATTTGGGCAGGAAGAACATAGTAAGTAAACAAAATGAATTGAAATTGACTTTAGAGATGAGAAGGAAAGGTTCTTATTGGAGAGTAAGGAAGGATTAAGGGAGGGTCCTGATATCCAGTCTCAAAAGAATGCATTGAATCTGATCAGTGGAAAGAATCCAAAGAGGCTCCCAAACAAAATAAAGACATAATGAAAAGGAATTTAGGAAGATTATTCTAGCAGCATTGTGCAGGTGGAATTGGAACAGAAAAGACTCTAAGCAAACAAACCAGTTAAATTGCTATTGCTGCAATCCTGGCTTCAAGTCATGAGGTCTCAAGCTAGGGTGATGCTGATAAAAGTGGAAAGGATTCTGATTTAAGAGATTTTCTGTATTTTGAAGGCTACATGTGATACTGGAGCAAATGGATATTCTTTAAAATGACAGTCTCTTTATAGTACAGAGATTTTCCATTATTCTTCTCACTCTACCACCCCCACAACTAAATTCCAAAAAAGCGTAAGTTTTACAAAACTATATTTATTATTCATATGCCAAGAGCTTACATTAATGCATGCCAGCATCTTATAGGCTGATTATGTTCAATAATCGCTGTGAATGATTATCATTGCATATCCCCAAACACATATTGTATGTGTCTGTGTGTGTGTGTGTGTAAACACACCTGTATCTGTATACCAACTAAGGATCCCAGATGGCACAATGGTTAAATGCTCTGCTGCTAACCAAAAAGCAGCAGAAAAGACAAGCTATCTGCTTGGGAGAAAAGACAAGCTATCTGCTCCTGTAAAGATTGTAGCCTAGGAAATACTATGGGGCAGTTCTACTCTGTCATGTAGGGTCACTATGAATTAGAAATCAACTTGACAATGAACACCAATAACAACAACACATACCAGCTACACACTTCTTATCTGGGAAAGTCTGACTCATTAAGACAATCTTTAAGTTACCAAATCAAGCCTTTTTCCTTTTTAACATTTGTGTAACTATCAAGTATAAGTATAGGCTTTTTAATCACTGAAGATAACCAGTAAACTTTTCTTTTTCCCCTAACGATAGGTATGTAGAAATTAGATAATAGTTTATAATATTGTGTTTGCACTCCAGTTTCAGCTCATAATTATCCTAAATTATTTGTGTGCTTGCCTTTTGAAGGTTGGTTTAAGAGCTTTCCAGCAAACAAGTGAAAGCCTTTATGTTAACATCTGTTTAGACATTTCTTGATTAAAAATATTTAAACAATACTTGTTAGAGAACCTAATTTCTAAGCCCTATCTTCTTACAGTTCAATTATTTATCATTAGATTGTTTGTCTTTTTCCTTCTCTGCTTGTATTATATTAAATAGACAAATCAGTGAAAAATCATTTTTAATATTGTGAAATTGCTTCAGGATTTTATCAGATACTCAAAAATTTTAATGAAATGAATCATGCTTGATTTAAGAATCACCGCTAGCAATCAATCTTTATGAATATGGCCTTTCTGTTCAGCCTCTGGTATCATTAAAATATTTGGAGAAGAGGATTGGCCAAATTATAGCAAAATAAGCAGCTAAATAAGGAGTCTATCTAGGTTCACAAGAGGTTAGTTGGATAATAAAATCTTACTGAATTCTTATAAACACTTTGTTAAGCACCTACTAGATGCAAACTGCCTCCTTGGAAGGAAGGTTGGGCAATCTACTTTCATAATGATACTGCCTTGGAAACCCAAGGAGCGGTCACTATGAGTCGAGTCCAACTCAACAGCACATAATAACAGCAACAACAACAACAACAAATGCAAACTGCAATGCTTATCATTGGGTGGAAGAAGGTTAAAAAAAAAAATTGGTACTTAAGGGATACACAGTATCTTGGTGGTACAATAGTTCAGGAATTTGGTGGCTACCCAAAAGATCAGCAGTTTGAACCAATAAATGATCTTCATGAGAAAGATGTGGGAGCCTGCTTCCATAAAGATTTAATCCCTTACAACCCCTAGGGGGAAGTGCTACTCTGTCTATAGTATAGCTATGGGTTGGAATCAACCTGATGGCAGTAGACTTGATTTTTTGGTTTAGAAGGAATACACAGTCTTTTGGGAGGCCTATACAAATTGACAAAGAAGTCCTGGTAGCACAGTGGTTAAGTGCTTCACTGCTAACTGAAATGTCAGCTTTACAAACCTACAAGCTGCTCAGCAGAAGAAAGATGTGGCAGTCTGCTTCCATAAAGATTACAGCCTTGGTAAGGAAGCAATCAAACTACTCCTATTTCCTGATGTATGATCCTATACCTAGAAAACCCAAAAGATTCAGTCAAAAATCTACTGGAACTAATTGAGAGATTTAGCATCATGGCAGCATACAAAATCAACATCCAAAAATCATTTGGATTCCTCTATACCAGCAGAGACATTGCTGAAAAAGAAACAAGGAAATCAATACCATTTACAATAGCTATCAAAACAATAAAATATGTGGGAATAAATCTTACCAGGGACACAAAAGACCTCTACAAAGAAAACTATAAAAAAACTACTTCAAGAAAGCATAAGAGATCTACATAAATGGAAGAATATCCTATACTCGTGGATAGGAAGATTGAACATTGTGAAAATGACAATTCTACCCAAAGCAATCTATACTTTCAATGCAATCCCGAACCAGATCCCATCAACACTTTTTAAGGATATGAAAAAACCAATCACTAACTTTATACAGAAAGGAAAGAGACCTCAGATAAGGAAAGGACTATTGAAGAAGAACAAAGTAGGAGGTCTCACACTGCCAGAACTCAAAACCTATACAGCCACAGTAGTCAAAACTGCCTAGTATTGGTGCAACGACAGACACATAGACCAATGGAATAGAACTGAGAACCCAGAAATAGATCCATCCACCTACGGTCAGCTGATCTTTGACAACGGACCGAAATCCACTAAATGGGGAAGAGAATGTTTGTTTAATAAATGGTGCTGACAAAACTGGATATCCATTTGCAGAAAAATAAAACAAGATCTGTACCTCACACCATACACAAAAACTAACTCCATATGGATCACAGACTTAAATGTGAAACTTAAAACTATAGAGTTCATCAAGGAAAAACTAGGGGCAAATTTAGGAGCCCTAATATATGGCATCGATAGATTATCAAGTGTAAATGCACAAACAGCAGAAGAGAAACTAGATGAATGAGACCTTCTAAAAATTATATTTTTATGTGCTTCCAAAGACTCCTCCAAAAGAGTCAAAGAGAACCTACAGATTGGGACAAAATATCTCACAAGGGCCTTATCTCTAGAATGTATAGAAAACTCTAATACCTCAACAACAGAAAGACAAATAATCCAATTAAGAAATGGGCAGAAGACATGAATAGACACTTCACCAAAGAGGATATTCAGGCAGCCACCAAAGATATGAAGAAATGCTAATGATCATTAGCCATTAGAGAGATGCAAATCAAAACAACAGTGAGATACCATCTTGCCCCAGCACTAGTAGCAAAGTTCAACAAGACAGAAAATAGCAAATGCTGGTGAGGATGAGAAGAGATTGGGACTCTCATCCACTGCTGGTGGGACTGTGAAATGGTACAACCACTGTGGAAAGCAGTATGGCGATTCCTTAAAAAGTTGGAATTAGAAATACCATTTGACCCAGTCATTCCATTACTAGGTATATATCCTAAAGAAGTGAGAGCCATGACAAGAACAGACATATGCACACTGCAGTGTAGTAAATTACTTGGTATGGCTTTTCTACCCATAAGTCATTGTAAACTCAGTGGTGGAATGAGCAACTGAGGAGCTGATTGTAAATGTTATCCAAGTGGAGTATTTCTGTTGGGCGTGGCACAATATAATGTTCTGGGAGGTGCCCACTCTCTCTCAGGTGCTTAGAGTTCTGATGCTAT
>NW_006922422.1:767572-773797 GCF_000298275.1 Orycteropus afer afer
AATAGGCCTTGGGTTACTGCTGGTAATCCTGCCTTCCCCTTGTAGGGTTAGAGGAGGTCAGAACATGTGGCCTCCTTGTCGTTTTTGCACACACCCATGTTCATCACAGTACTATTTACAATAGGCAAAATATGGAAACAACCTAGGTGTCTATCAACTGAGGAATGTATAACCAAACTATGGTTCATACACACAATGGAATACTATGCAACTCTAAAGAATAACATAGAATCTGCAAAACACCGCATAACGTTGATGAACTTGGAGGACATTATGCTGAGTGAAATAAGTCAATCACAGAAGGGCAAATATTGTATTACTCCATTATTGTAAAAGTCAAGAAAGGTTTCTATATGGAAGGAAATTTTCTTTGTTGGTTACTAAGGGTGGGAGGAGAGGGGAGGGAACTCTGTTAGATAGGTAGAGATAAGTATTGATTTGGGTGAAGAGAAGGGCAGTGTACCAAATGTTAGTGATCAACATGGTAGCACTGAGGAAGAGGAAAACATAGAGAGGTACATGGGAGGTACAGACAACAAAGATGAACCCTTTTGCACATACAGTACTGCATTGTCAGTGAAGGCAAACATGGGTATATGGGTGATAGATGGGTGGACAGGCTGAACTATTATGTATGTCTATTAAGTGGGGAGTATACCCAAGACCATGTATAGGGTTGGCAGACAATGGTCCTATAAGTGTATTTGTATATTCCCAGGTGTATAGTAGAGCTGACAAGGGACAAGGTTGTAGTTATTTCTTGGTCACAGCCAGCTACCCAGAGAGCCTGAATAGTTGAACCTGTGGGTTTGGGACCATAGTCACAGGGGACATCAAGCTCAATTGGCATAACATACTACACAAAACATTGTCCAACCTCCTCCTTTAGTGAGTAGCAATTAGGATCTTGAAAGCTTGCAAGCAGCCATCTAGATGCAATGATGGGTCTCTGCATCCAGACCAAAGAAGAATGAAGAAAAGATTCATGGAAACAATTAATCCTAGTGACTGATATACCATGCAATCTGCAGCCTATAGGACTATGAGACCAGAAGAACTAGATGGTGCCTGACTACCACTCAGAGGGGGATCTATGTAGAAGATCCTGGATAGAGAGGGAGAACAATGTAGAACTAAAGTCAAAATCATTTGGAGAAACAAAAAAGGGGGACCAGGTTTGCTGGTCTGAGAGAGCCTGATGAAGCCACTGCCCTTCAGGTCTGGAATTGAACCCACACCTGTGGCTTCCAGCCAAACAAAAGACAGGCATATGAGTTGAACATCACATGAGGTATATACACTCCTTGGAGAGAACAATCATGGGAGAAGAAAGGCTGTTTATGCACAGATGCTCAGGGGGCAGGAGTGCATGGAGGTATGGACACAGGGAAGAGGTAACTATCAGGAGGAGGTGGGAGGGGAGGTGTGGCATTGATAAAAGAAAATTAAAAAAAAAAAAGAGGAAGAAAAGGAAAAAAAAAAAGAATTAAAAGAAAAAAGATTACAGCCTTGGGAACCCTATGAGGCAGTTCTTCTCTGACCTGTAATATCACTGTGAGTCAGAATCAACTTGATGGCAATGCTTTCTTTTTTCCTTTTTTTTTTTTTCATTTTTTTCCTCCGTATTTATAACATACTTACTACAAGTCAGATTTTGGAATGCAACAGCAACTCTTTTTTTTTAAGTATTGTCTGAAACATAAAGAGGGATAGTTTCAATGGCAGAACTGAAGTGCATCACAGAGATACAGATGGAGTTTCTTCATTTCACAAATGAGTGGTGTTTTCAGGGATTAGGATGTAAGGTAGTCTAAGGCACTTGACTGCTAACCAGAAGCCTGGCTGTTCACACCCACCAGCCACTCCTCAAAAGAATGGTGGGGAATCTACTTCTATAGTGATACCCCCTTGGAAACCCAATGAGGGGTCACTATGAGTTGGGTCTGACTCAATAGCACCTAACAAGGATGTAAGGTTTTCAAGAAAGAGATGGTGAGATAGAAGTCTAGGAGTATGTT
This sequence comes from Orycteropus afer afer, assembly GCF_000298275.1. Lineage (NCBI taxonomy): Eukaryota > Metazoa > Chordata > Mammalia > Tubulidentata > Orycteropodidae > Orycteropus > Orycteropus afer. Next base: position 769,591 of record NW_006922422.1, read on the forward strand.
TTTGTAGTTAGGTGCTTTCAAGTAGATTCTGACTCATACTGACCCTATGTACAACAGAATAAAATACTGTCTGGTCCTCCATCATACTCCTAACTGTTGTTATGCTTGAGCTTATTGTTGCAGCCACAGTGTCAATCCATCTCATTGAAGGTCTTCCCCTTTTCTGTGGACCTTCTCCTTTACCAACTATGATATCCTTCTCCAGGGATTGGTTTCTTCTGACAATATGACCAAATTAGGTGAGAAGAAGTCTGACCAGTCTTACTTCTAAGGAACATTCTGGCTGTACCTCTTCCAACACACATTTGTTCATTCTTCTGGTGGTAATGTCAATATTATTTGCTAACACCATAATTCATATTCTTCTTTGGTCTTCCTTATTCATCATCTAACTTTCACATGTACATGAGGCTATTGAAAAAATGATGGCTTGGGTCAGGTGCACCTTAGTCTCCAAAATGACATCTTTGTTCTTTAACACTTTAAAGAGTCTTTTTTTTTTTTTTTTTTGCAGATTTGCCCAATGCAATATGTCATCATTTGTTGTCTTGACTGCTGCTTCCATGGGTGTTGATTTTGCATCTAAGTAAAATGAAACGATTTACAACTTTAATCTTTCTCAACTTATTTTAATGCTGCTTATTTGTCCAGTTATGAGGAAATTTGTTTTGTTTATGTTGAGGTGTAAGCCATAATGAAAGCTGTAGTCTTTGATCTTCCCCCATTAGAGCTTCAAGTCTTCACTTTCAGCAAGCAGATTGGACCTAAAATGCAATTGGTCTTAATTGATAATTTAAGCAGTTTGGACTTAAATCTGAAGATGTGAGAGAAGTATCAATGACATTTTGATAAAGGGAGCTACATTATCATATCAATGCTGTAAGTGATTGCTTTAAAATGAAATATTTTGGTGAAAATAAAAGTAGAAACCTTTCAGAATAGCAGTGGCCATTACATATCTTTGCAAGATATTGTGAGATTTCATTTTCATTTAGTGCCAAGAAATGGAATTAATTACTTCAATATATTATAATTTGGGGTTTTGAAATTCTTTCAGATAATTATAAACCTTTATTAGTGAATTTGTACGTGAATGTTCAATTATTGTTAAAATTGTTATTTAAGATATACAGTTTAAAGAATCCACAGCATAAAGTGTTCAAGAAAAAGTCCAAATGCAATCCTTTTTCTTTCTTGTTGAGAATTGTTACACAGGGAACTGTTCTGCCATCTAATTTCAAAGGTTCATTTGATTAAAAGCATAGAAATTGAAAAATTAAACCATCAGCACAACATAGGCATGCCATGCCTACGATACGACCAAAACAATTTATCTTTACAGTAATTCTTTTAAAATACCACAACTTTAGGACAGAAACTCTCATAAAAATTTAATGCAAAGCTTTAAATTTCATATTTAGTTCTGACAACCAACATAATTACTTCCTATTAAACTTTCCCTACTTTATGCAGACAATATGTGGTGTTTTTCACATGTTGTTGTTGTTGTTGTTGTTATGTGCCGTCGAGTCGGCCCCAACTCATAGCGACCCCTCCTTGGGTTTCCGAGGCAGTATCACTACGGAAGTAGGATTGCCCAACCTTCCTTCCGAGGAGTGGCTGGTGGGTTTGAACCACCAGCCTTCTGGTTAGCAGTCAAGTGCTTTAGCCACTATGCTACTTTGTTATTTCAAAATATTTCTAATATGTTTGCTACAATAATAGTTTTCAGGAAAATTGGATGGATGTAGAATGTGATACTTTTAGTTCATTAAGTCTAGAACTTACCATCTTATTTTAAAATTAGAGGTAATAATATGTTTAGTCTTTCATCCACAAAATATGTGACAGTAACTTATTTTTATAAACCATGCCAGTGCTCTGTGTCACTATTTATGTGACTGTCATTTTGTCTTTTCTTGTGATTTTGAAGCAATTTTACTATAATCACCCTACTCATAATTTCAATTTATAGTTTCTTATAGAGTTAGGGCATAGAGAGTGTTTGAGCAATAGGGGGTAAAAATACCGTACAGATCTCTGGATTAGTAAAGATAGTTATTTATTTATTTATCTATCTATCTATCTATTTATTTATTTATTTTATCTATTTATCTATCTATCTATCTGTCTATTTATTGATTGATTTTCTTTCTTTTTTAATTCAGCCTCTGTTTAGGTAATAGTGAATATAATCTTATTATTTTTACAGAGTATTCACATGAATGCATGTAACCACATTTTCTGTCATGGGTGGTTATAGATAAATAGTATATCCTAGCTCCTAATGCTATCATACCAGACCTCTTAAGTATCATTTTCTTATATAATGTTCATGTTAAACAACATAGAACACATTTCCAGGTAAAATGTGGATTTAGGCACATTGGAGTCAGTTCTGATGTTTTCAGAGGGATCAATAATCCAGATCATTACTCAGTGTGCTCTGAATTTTCTACTTCAAGAGGCATTGTTGTTGTTAGGTCCTGTTGATTCATTTCTGACTCATAGTGACTCTATGTACAACAGAATGAAACACTGGCCAGTACTTCCCCATTCTCACAATTGTAGCTATGCTTGAGCCCATTGTGGCAACCACGGTGTCTATCCATCTCAAGGAGGGTCTTCCTCTCTTTCACGGACTCTCTACATTACCAAGCATGATATTCTCTAGGGAATGGTCCTCCCTGATAACATGACTAAAGTAAGAGAGACAAAATCTGGCCATTCTCGATTCTAAGGAGCATTCTGGCTGTAATTCTTCTGAACAGGTTTGTTCGTCCAAGAGAAGTAGCTCTGTGAACTGTCTTCACCCTTTTGTAGAGCAGATTATTTCCTCCTTCATGTGTCCATTATACCTCCTATGCACATCCATTGTAGCACTGATCACACTACCTTTTAATTAATTCTGTACATCTCTGCCTTTCAGTCTCTATTATGAGCTTGTTAATGGGTTCTTATCCCCCTCCCCTTACACATCACTTATTGCCAAGCACACTACAGACATTAAATAAATGTATATTGAATGAAGGAATGAATGGTGGAAGGTATGAAAGACAGGCTGCAAATAAAACAAATGGATATTTATTTGCTAAATTTTCATTTAAAGTGAATTTGGATGGTTGCAGAGGGAACTCTATGGCAAACTATTTTCTTCTTTATTTCCAATGAGGATAAGAGCCAATAGAAATGTGCCTTCTAAGGCAAAAAAGGACAGAGCATGAGGTAGATGGGGAAAAGAAATGTGTCCAACAGAACAAGGACAGTGTTTTTAGTAATCAAGCTAAAATAATACATGAGAATATAAGATCTAAAGGAATCTTTTTGGCTTTGCAACTCAAACACCTCCTTTTTTGATTGTTAAGTTTCAATTATATAAGTATAGTCTATGTGTTGGTTTATTTTATGTACATAGAACATGGTTAATGGTCAAATGGTCAAATGCCCCCCACTTAAGATGAAGATTAAGCTGCCTGGATGTTGTAGCTCATTTGGAATGCATCCTTCCCAGCCTCTGCCAGCTGCTTCTTTTCACTCAAAGTTGCTCAGAGGTGTTGTGATTAGAATACCAGTTTCTGTCTCCTTGCCTGCCTTAGATAGACTTCCTTTGTCTGTTTCCTTGGCCTGAAAACTCCACCTCCCTCTTGGCTTGCTGTACCTCTGAGGTCATCTTTGTTAGACCATTTGAGTGCTCATTCAGAAATATTACAATCACAAATTACTTTGTAGTGACTCTGGGTAGGAGGGTGTCAGTAGCTTCTAAAATCAGCAATTAAGCTAGAATAGGTTTTTACAGCCAAGTTGGATTTTCATGATCCATTACAAACCACTTTTGTACACATGAAGAAGCATCAGAAGTGGCTTGTCCATAGAAATTACTAGACATAGCATGAAGACTATAATCTAGTTTCTCTATTTCCTCTCAGTTATTCTGTCTGTAATGCCAAAAACTGATCTCTCAAAGATGATTCAGAATGCATCTTTCTATTAAGGTAAAAATGTAATGGAAATGTGTCTAAAAATTTCCTCATGCTGCTAGAACCGGTGTTTAGTTTTCCTTTAAAAATGTGGACTTGGAGGCGGGGCAAGATGGCGGACTAGGCAGAAGGATTGCACAGATCCTCTTCAACAAAGAAAAGGGAAACCAATACATACAGACACAGAAGATAATCTTGGACCCCTGAGCCTTGAAGGAAAGGATGCAGAT
>NW_006922423.1:0-1101 GCF_000298275.1 Orycteropus afer afer
TTTCATATTGGTTTAAGGAATCTGGTCCAATAAGTCAGTGAAAATATTCATCTTACCTGAACAGATTATTTTCTGTTTTCAGAGTATAGTATTTTCTCTATTTTCTACAAATTCTAAAATTGAATAAGAATTCCTCTGCCAGTTTCCAAAAGAATCCTTAGATTCATGTCAGCTGTCCATTCTACCTTTTACAAATCTAAATTACTTAAAATCAGCAAAGCAAACACAGAAATAATTGCTAAAAGCCAGGTTATAGAAATTCAGTACTACTCCCACTACCTCTGTTCATTTCATATCTTAAAAGTGAATGTTAGGAGAGTTAAGCCAAAAGAGTAAAATCAACAAACAAACAGAAAAACATCATTTCCATGCAATTGGCCATAAGAGAATTAGGTTTTCAGAGAATCTAAGTATACTTTCAGTTCTACAAAACTTCACAAATTTTGAAGTTATGTTTCTAAGTTCCCCATTTTCATAAATTTCTTTTTCCATTGAAAATGATACACATTTATTTTCAATTTAGAGAAACTTTCCTCATCAGATTTCTTTAGAATATGAGTTCTAGTAACATTTGGAAAACAAGAAGATTATTCCATTTAAAATACAACACTAAATAAAATTGATAGTGTTCTTCAAAATTGCACATAAAAACAGATAAGCAATATAGAAAACTTACACTTAATAAAAGAATCAAATTAGTAATTATGCACCTTACTACAAAGTCAATACCATGAGCATGTATCTTTACTTGGAAGAGCTACCAAGTACCAAAAAGAACAATATACCTTAAATTGTAAATATATTCCTCCAAAGAATAGAAAGAAGATACACTCCTCAGCTCATTTTATATATCAGTATGACCTTGACTAAAACGGACAAGGACATTAAAAGCAATGGAAATTACAAGTGAATCAAATTAATAGATACTATATGCAAAATTCTAAATAAAATATTAACTAATAAAATCCATCAAAATATGTAAATACATCTGACAATATTACCAAGGTCTGTCCTTGAAGAAGTCAATCAACATGCTTCATCAAGTTAATGGACTAAAGGAGAAAAATTATTTAATTATTTTAATGTGTTTTGAAAAAGTAA
>NW_006922423.1:2192-2711 GCF_000298275.1 Orycteropus afer afer
AATATTAAATTTATTAATTCTATCTATTAAAATGAAAATATTATAATTTTCTTGGCTATTTAAAAGCATGAAAATTGACCTAAGTTTATATCCAAGATATATTAAATTTTAAAAGAAAAGAAAAACTATGAAGCTATAGTAACAAAGATTATGTGGTATTGGCATTAGGGGATACATAGAGATTAATGGAAGATAATGAAAAATGCGGGGGGGGGGACCTTTATATTTATAGTCAACTGACTTTTGACAAAAATGCCAAGAGGATTCAATGGGGATAAAACAAAGCAAAACAAAATAAACAAACAACAACAAAAAACAGTTTTTCTGGAGTCAACTCTGACTAATGATGACAGTACATACTTAAGAGTAGAACTGTGCTCATAGTGCTTCAACGGTTGATTGTTTTGAAAGCAGATCACCAAGTCTTTCTTCTAAGGACCCTCTGGTTAGACTCGAACTTCCAACCTATGAGTTAGCAACCAAGTGTGTTAACATTTTGTGCTTCCTAGGGACTTCAAC
>NW_006922423.1:4461-4988 GCF_000298275.1 Orycteropus afer afer
TAGAATTACCATACTCAACAGCACGTAACAATAACTACAGCAAACAATCCTGCTACCAGTTATATATCCAGAATAATTGAAAAGAGATACTCAAATAAGTATATTCATATTCATAACAACTCCGTTCACAATAAGCAAGAGATGGACACAATTCAAATGCCCATCAAAAGATGAACAGATAAATAAAATACATTCTAGCCATATAAAAGAGTATTATTTGGAAACAAAAATTGTGATGTACTGATATATGACACATGGATGGATGAATCTTGAAAACATTAAGTAAGTGAAAGAAGTTATTCAAAAAAACACACATAGTACAATCCTGCATTGCTTAGTGTCCATGATACATCCTATGAAATTGGATGTTATGTGAAACGTACATTATACAAACACTATATTCATAGAGGCAGAACCCTGGATTAAGAATAAGTTCTAGTTCTAAATCTGTCTTAAAGTCAAATCTGTAAGTAAGTTGGAACATTAGGTATGGGTGGTATCTAACATTTTTTTTTCAAATGTTTATC
>NW_006922423.1:6073-7295 GCF_000298275.1 Orycteropus afer afer
GATATGAAATATGTACTCAGGTTACTTTGTTTCCCATCTCAATTTATCCTTGGGAAATCAAGTCTCTGTTTTGAATCTGCTCGCTGTTATCATGTGTGGTCAAATCAGACCCAACTCACAGCAACCCCTCCTTGGGTTTCCGAGGTGGTATCACTACAGAAGTAGATTGTCCAAACTTCCTTCTGAGGAGTAGCTGGTGGGTTTGAACCACCAGCCTTCTGGTTAGCAGTCAAGTGCCTCAGGTGCTGCACTACCAGAGCTCAACATGGCCATCTAGCCATAGACTTGTAATACTCCCACAAAAAGACCAGATGTTGTTGTTAGGTGCCTTCGAGTTGTCTCCAACTCATAATGACCTTATGTACAACAGAAAGTAATAGTGTCTGGTCCAGTGCTAGCCCCACAATGCTTGCTATGCCTGAGGTCATCATTGCAGCCTCTGTGTCAATCCACCTTGTTGAATGCCTTCCCCTTTTTCATTAACCCTTCACTTTACCAAGCATGATATCCTTCTCTAGAGAATGATCCCTTCTGACAACATGACCAAAGTAGGTGAGATGAAGTCTGGCCACTCTCGTTTCTAAGCAGCATTCCAGCTGCACTTTCTCCAGGACAGATTCATTAGTTCTTTCAGCATTCTTCGCCAGCACTACAACTCAAAGGCATTTACTCTTCTTCAGTCTTCTTTATTCATTGTCCAGCTCTCACATGCATAAGAGATGATTGAAAATAAGAGTGGTTTGAGTTAGGGGCACCTTAGCTTCAAGAAAACATCTTTGGGAGGACTTCTGGTAAGATTGTCAGAATAGGCAGACAAGCTATACAGACTATCTTCAACAAAGAAAAGAGAAGTCAACTGACAGAGATACAGAAGGTAATCCTGGAGCCCTGAGCTTTGAAAGGAAATATATAGAAGAGGATTAGGCACCAACTAGTGGAAAAAATTGAATGAAAACAGTGAGTACAGAGATGGATGGAGCTGTGGACTATCAGTTACTCTGATGGTACCAACAGCCTGAATATTTCCAAGTGGTGTTGGGACCTGGGAATTGACATAAAGATCAGTCCTGATCGCCAAGGGCTTCAGGTACGAATATGTTGATGGTCCATGACTAGGAAAGGAAACAGCAAGGAGGGAGACAACCTAAGCTGTGGACTTTCTACTGTTTAGAGGGCACAGTCATTTGCAATGCTTACAAGTAGCAGCCATTTTGAATATTAA
>NW_006922423.1:36285-37446 GCF_000298275.1 Orycteropus afer afer
TTCTTCTTCTATTTTTGGTAGCACTTCTTTCTTTTCCTACTCTTTTCTTCTCAAAGAAAATGTAAATGTTATTTTTCAAATAATCAATGAATAATTAGGCATAATTAATCACTAGAAACCCAAGAGGTAATCAGTGCATTGATAATTAGACCTCGTATATGCATCATTTGAGGGTAGCATTTTTTTCTGGTCCATATCCTAAGTAGGATGGATTTTTCTAGTAATACAAGCATCACTAGAATATAGCATCAACATTGATTTTCCTTTTAAAAAATCATGTGTTTTTATAATGTTCAAGGAAATTATTCTTAAGTGTAATGCCTTGAGAAATAATATAAATATTTACTTTTAGAAATATTTCTTTGACAAAAATTAAACTGTGTAATAATAACTAGATTCTGAGGTAAATTTATATGACCAGTATGTGGTTGAATCCAATAAGACATTGTACTATAACTGACAACAGTATGAATGTACTGTTTTGGCAGTTAGTACAGAGAGCAGAAGAGTGAATGTGGGTATTCTTTGCATTGTCTCTTTCTTTTATACTTCATATGAGCAGGATTTCCTCTGCTCTCTACTAAATAGTTGAAGGGTTTGGGAATAATTTCCTGAGAAAAAGCCAAGAAATGAGACTCTATCCAAGCTGACTATAAGAAAAAATTTCCTTTTTGTCCAAGTCAGAATTTCATATTGCTATGGAGTGAAGATGCCTACAGTGCTTCCCCTAATACTTGATTTCAGCCAATGGCTGCCATCCGAGAATATTTACTCATGAATAATCTGTGGTCACATTATAATCTGCACTCCATTTTGTAGAACTGTCACCAATTCTGGGAATTCTGTCTTCCAGAGCTCCTCTGTTATTGTGAAAGATATACAAATCCTAAAACTAAAGAAAAAAGAGCAGACTATAGAATTATATATTGCAGTTCTATTAAATAAAAGCACTAAAAGAATCAAAATAAACATACACCAGATTTCTATTATTTGTATTACTGTAACTTTAATTTTGTTTTTTATAAGTTCTTTATTTTCCAAGTTGTCTGCAATACTTAGTTTTATGTTGATATCAATCTGATTTCTTTGTATGGAAGAATAACCGAATAAAAATGGGATTTTTAAAATTCATTAGAAAGCCAATAAATTGTATTTAAGCTT
>NW_006922423.1:38281-38820 GCF_000298275.1 Orycteropus afer afer
GGCGTAGTACCTAAGGCATTTGACTGCTAACCAGGAGGCTGGCAGTTCAAACCCACCAGCCACTCCTCCAAAGGAAGGTTGGGCTTCCATAAAGATTTATCGCCTTGGAAACCCAAAGGGAGTCACTATGAGTTGGAATCTACTCAATGACAGTGAGTTTTTTTTTTTTTTAAAGTGGTGAAACGGTTAAGGGCCAAGCTAGTAAATGAAAGGCTCTTGATTCAAATCCATCAGAGTCTCCATGGGAGAAAAGACCTAGCAATCTGCTCCCATAAAGGTCAAAGCCTAGGAAACCCAATGGAATAATTCCTCCCTGTCCTATAGGATCACAGTGAGTCAGAATCAACTCCAGAGCACACACCAACTACAACAACTATACCAAACCAAACCAAACTCTGCCACTGAGTCAGATCTGACTCATAGAGACCTCTCTTTGGGTTTCCAAGGCAGTATCTCTATGGAAGTAGATTGCCCAACTTTCCTTCTGAGGAGTGCCTGGTGGGTTTGAACCGCCAGCCTTCTGGTTAGCAGTCAAATGC
>NW_006922423.1:40405-41921 GCF_000298275.1 Orycteropus afer afer
CAAGGTAGGGGAGGATTACCTAAAGTTACCTTTTAACAAGGCTGCCAGGTCTTTGACTGACCATGTTATATTTACCTGTTTTTCCAAGGGACAGAGAAATAATTTACAAGTTTTCTAGAGTAAAAGTCTGTCAAAGAACAGGGGAAGAGGGAGCTTCTTCCCCCATTTTTGAGGGAGAATTAAAATCTTATATTTTCATTTTGCATTTGTCCTACCATACCAACTCCTTTATGAAAACTTCTCATTAATTTTATCATTTATTCATGTATAAGTGTAACTCAAGAGAGGGAGAGAGGTTTTGTGAAACTAAATGCTTATAAGCTACTCAATTTCATTTGTGTCTCTGGAACTAAAAAGGGTGGGGGGTGTCTGTCAGCAGAGACAAAACGAAGTACAAAACACCTAGATTCTAGGCACCAATGTCAGCTGAATGACAGCTATATCAAATACCTATCAGGGACATCTTGAAAAAAGAGCAGAGTAGTAGTGGACTTTATATAAGAGTCCACAAGCAGGAGTGAAACAGTGCTTGGGGCTAGCTCCTGCTGTATCAGATAGGGATGAAAGCCTTGGAAACATAGATTACAGCCATTGGTCTGCTTTTAAATTTAGGCTCTGATAGCCTAGGGAAACAGAACCCAAAGACTTTTTTTTTTTTTTTCCCAAATAAACCTGAATCTTGAGAACACTCCCATTACATACTACATATACATGATTTTGGCTCAGGAATTGTTTCCATAGCAGCCACTTTGGGGAACAGAAAAGAGTTTACAGGATTCTCCTTCTGTAGGTGAAATCTGAAGACTAAAGCATTACTGTTCATTTGCACAAAAACAAGGATTGCTTGGATACTTTTGTTGTTGTTGTTGGTAAAGGTAGAGACAATGTTCTCTTTATATGCCAAGGTGTTAAGCCATTTAACAAACATGAAGTTTTATAGCTATGTTCGTTAAACTCCAAATGATGGTTCCACGGGAAAGAACATGTGGAAAGAAAACTGGAATCATGTGACTTACAGCAAAGCAGAGCTATAATCCAGTATAACTAACATTTTGCAACAAATCTAATTCCTCCCCAAATGAACTCTTTCCACTGTATGTGAATGTACAGGTTCCAGGGAGGCAAATACCTTCTTTTAAACCATAGGAGGAGCATTTATTCAACTGCCGAAAGACCTTAATTCTTCCTTTCTTGCTCTAAATGAGTGAGGCTGTTTGCAAAAGTAGCCAATTGACCAGTACCAAACCCCCTAGGCTTAGAGCAAATCTGACTTTTCTGCTAGTGCCCTGAAGCTCACTTTTAATTATGGGCCTTGAGGAAGAGTGACTAGGAAAGCTGAATAGCAATCTCTTTTTGCCTGATTCTTTATTGGCTCCTAAAACAATTGAAAAGCTTGTGGAAATTCCCCCTCATTGTTTAAGCACAGTACAGCTAATTTTCCCCCTCTGTCATGCATCAGGAATTGTTTCCATAGCAGCCACTTTGGGGAACAGAAAAGAGCTTACAGGATTCTCCT
>NW_006922423.1:43806-45153 GCF_000298275.1 Orycteropus afer afer
ACGAATACTAAATGCTTAATATTTTTCATTGTTATTATTAGGTGCTGTAGAGTCACAGAGTGCCGTAGGTCACGTAGCAATCCCATGAACAACGGAATAAAACGTTGCTTTGTCCTGCACCATCCTCATCATGGTTGTCACGTTTGAGGCCGGTAGTACAGCCACTGTGTCGTTTCCTCTTGTTGAGGGTCTTCCTCTTTCCGCTGAGGCTCTGCTTTAGCAAGCATCCTGTCCTTCTCCAGGAATCGGTCGGTCCTTCCTGATATCAGATCCTAAGTATGTGAATGAAGTCTCTCCATCTTTTCTTCTAAGAAGTATTCTGGCTGTACTTCTTCCAAGACAGATTTATTTGTTCAATCTTCTGGCAGTCCATGGTATATTGAGTGTTCTTCACCAACACCATGATTCAAATGCAGCAATTCTTCTTGGGTCTTTCTTATTCATTGTCCAGCTTTCAAATACATACAGGGAGGTTCAAAGTACTAAGGCACAGCTTAGTTCTCAAAGAAGAATTCTCATGTTGTTGTTATGTGCCGTCACATCACACCTGACTCATAGCGACGTCTCTTTAGGTTTCCGAGGCAGTATCACTACGGAAGTAGATTGCACAACCTTCCTTCTAAGGAGTGGCTGGTGGGTTTGAACCGCCAGCCTTCTGGTTAGCCAGCCTTCTGGTTAGCAGTCAAGTGCCTTAGGCACTACTCTACTAGACCATTCTGGTGCTATTGAAAGTCTCCCTACTTTTTTGTCCCATACTCCCAATCTAAGCAATCACTTTAACACATTGTTGTTATTGTTCGCTGCCATCCAGTCATTCAGACTCACAGAGAGACCCAACCCAGAAATATGTGGACTTCATTAGCCCTTCCTCTATATATATATGAGGGTCACTACACTATAAGGATTACACTTTATCTTATTGAATGCTCTTAAATCCTTATCTCTACTTCCATAACCTCATTATATTTACTCCAAAACCAATAAAACAACTCACTGCCCTGGAGTCATTCTGACTCATAATGACCCCTCCTTGGGATTCCGAGGTGGTGTCTCTCTACCAGAGTAGATTGCCCACTCTTCCTTCCAAGGAGTGGCTGGTGAGTTTGAACCACCAGCCTTCTGTTTAGCAGTCAAATGCCTTAGGCACTATGCCACCACAACTCATACTACCAAAAAAGGAAAAAACAAACAAACTACTCTCTTAACTGTTTTCCCTGACTCTACTGGTAATATTGCATTCAAATTCATTCTCTACTAAAAAAAAAGCAATTGTTGGAGGTATCAACTCAAGTCATAAGAAATCTTAAAACTATATAACCTCAGTACCAAACAGAAACAATAAACAAA
>NW_006922423.1:45823-56699 GCF_000298275.1 Orycteropus afer afer
TGTTGATGGTCTATGCTTTCTTTATTTTTCTTGAATATTCTAGCTAGAGTTTTTGTCAATTTGATTTATCTCTCAAAGAATCAGTGCTTATGTTATTAATTTCCTCTATTATATGTCTATTTTCTAATGATTTCTTCTCTTTATTTTTTCTTCTTTCACTTACTTTTGATTTACTTCATTCTTCATTATTTTCTTCTTATATTTTGATAATCTGTTATTACATACACATTTATAATTGTATGTCTTCCTGATGATTTCCAGGTTGGTACAAATGGTTAAGTGCCTGATTGCTAGCCAAAAAGAAGTCTGTTTAAAACTGGACAGAGGTTCCTTAGGAGACAAGTTTCTGAAAGGTCTTGAGAATCCTACGGAGAAGATCTACTCTGCACACATGGGGTTGCCATGATTTTGAACCTCTCTGTGGCAACTAACCATCACAACAACATATCTTACAGACAAATTGTCCCAGCTCTCATTATGGAATATGTTTATTCGATTCTGGTAATACTCTTCATTGTGAAGTCTGTTAAATCAGTTATTAAAATAGCTACTCCAATCTTTCTATGTTTATGGCTTCATGGTTCATTTTCCATCCATTTACATTCAACCTGTCTAGGTCTTTGCATTTAAAGTATGTGTCTCGGATGCAGCATGTAATGAAGTCTTTTTTTAAATTTGTTCTTCCAATATCTGTCAAACAGCTTTCTGGTGGTGTAGTTCCTAAGGCATTTATTTTACTGCCAATCAGGAGCCTGGAGGTTCAAACCCATCAGCCACTCCTTGGAAGGAAGATTGAGAAATCTACTTCTGTAGTGATACTGCCTCGGAAGCCCAAGGAGAGGTCGCTATGAGGTGGATCTGATTTGAGGGCAGTGAGGTGTTTTTTTTTTTTTTTTTTGTATCTGTCTTATAATTGAACTATTTATGCCATTAACATTTGATATCCTTACTCAGGTATCTGGACTCCAGTCTACCATTTTATTCCTTGTTCTCAGTAGTTCTCAGTTCTCATTTGTTATATTGTTGCTCTACTTTTTCCTTTTACTTTACTTCTTTTGGCTTATTTGATCCCACCCCCCCCCCCCACCCAATATCCCTTTCTGCTTTACCTATTTTGTGTTTTGCTTTCTTTCCACTGTATTTTTAGTGGAAGTGCTGAAAAGGGATTGATACAGTGGCTGCACAATGGGCTCAGGTATCAGAAGGTCTGTGAGGCTGCTGCAGGACTGGGCAGTGTTTCGTTCTGTTGTACCTAAGGGAGCTATGTGTTGGAGCTGACCTGACTGCACCTAACAACAACCTGAATTTCTCCGAGTATTCTGAGCTAATACTCTTACCTCTTCACATAAAATATAAAGCCCTTGTGAACAAACAAATCCTTTTCTTCACTGAGCATTAGTTACAGTTGTTACATGTATTAAATATACATATATTGAAAAACCTACCAGTCAGTTAGATTTTTAAGAGATTTATAAATTTTAAAAATTGTAAAGAAAAGAAAATAATCTTTATTCCAGTCATTTGCCATATTTGATGATGTTCCCTCATTCATGAACATCCATATAGCCTTCTGATATTATTTTTCTATAACCTGAAGAATCCTTTTATCATTTTTTTGTTTATTCACAGGTCATCTAGCAGTTAGTTCTTTTAGTTTTCCTTCATATAAAAATGCATTTATTCTGCAATCATTTCTTAAAACTATTTTCATTACAAATAGAATTCTGAGTTTTCAATATTTTTCCTTATCAAATATTGTTCCACTGCTTTCTGTCATTGAGGCTTTCTGATGAGAAATGCATAAGCACTCATTTGAATCAGTGTATGCAATGTCACGTTTCTTTAAGGCAATTGTTTTTTTCTTTGTGCTTCTTTCATTTCTTTTATGATATGTCTAAGAATGATTTCTTTTAGTTTATTCTATTTGTTTTTCGCTCACATTTATGAAACATCACCAACCTACAATAAGAAAATACACATTCTTCTCAAGTGTACATTTAACATTTACCTATATAGATTCTATGTTGACAAAACAAAATAAGAAATTTAAAGTAATAGAAGTTATACAGTATATGTTCTGTGACAGTAACAGATTTAAATAAAGATTAGTAACAACAATATAATTGGGGAATCCACAAATATTTGGGGAAAAAAGCAGAAGATTTCTAGATAATTCATGGGTCAAGAAAATTTCAAGAACAATTCAAAGCTTGAAGTAAATAAAAATGAAATTAAACATATCAAAATATGTATGATTCAGTTACTTAGAGCCAAAGTTTTACTATCAAATACTTAAACTACTTAAAAAGAAGAAAAGTCTCAAATTTTGAGAAATCAGAATGATAATAGAAGTTTAAGTTAAAGCAATGAGAAGGAACATATACATAATCGTGATCATGATTATCGTGATTAAGAGACAAAATCACCAAAATTAAAAACAGAAACTAGAGCTCTGGTAGCATAGTGCCTAATGCAATTGACTGCTAACCAGAAGACAGGCTGTTCAAACCCACCGGCCACTCCTGCGAAGGAAGGTTGGGCAATCTACTTCCATAGTGATAATGCCTCGGAAACCCAGGAGGGGTCACTGTGAGTCAGGTCCAACTTAATGGCACATAACAACAACAACAATAGTGAAACCAAGATGATTCTTTGAAAACAAAAAGTCTATGAAGCTGATGAAACTCTAGCCTGCCAGACAAAGCAAAAAAACGAAGAACTTAAAAATGACAAAGATCAGAAATAAAATAGGGGACATGACTACAGATAATGGGTGTTTTGGTTTCCTCTTGTCACTGCATTACTTTATTACAAATTTAATTGCTTTAATAACACACATTTTTTTAATCTTATTGTTATTGAGGTTGTTATTGTTGTTGTTATGTGCCATCTAATTGGCCCCCACTCATAGTGACCCTTCCTTGGGTTTCTGAGGCAGTATCACTATGGAAGTAGATTGCCCTATCTTCCTTCCCAGGAGTGGCCAGTAGGTTTGAACAGCCAGCCTTCTGGTTAGCAGTCAAGTGCCTTAGGCACTGCACTACCAGAGCTCCCTTATGGAGGTTACAAGTCCTAAAATCAAGATCTTAACCAGCTGCATTCCTTCTGAAGACTCCAGGGGGAGAATATGTTTCTGTGCCTTTTCCATCTTCTTCACATCTTGTCTCTCTTTTGCCTCTGAACAATTTTAAACCACTTTATCTATAGATTAAATAGAATTTATAGCAAAAATGTTCACAGTAACTTTGAGGGTTTCAAATCACAAAAGTGGATGGATCTTAACCCAAAATCCAAACTGCAAATTGGTTTTTGAAAAGTCTCAAGGGACTATTTTTTCCCATTTCCCTTTGGATTCAAAGTTGAGATATGTATATATTCCTAT
Source organism: Orycteropus afer afer (assembly GCF_000298275.1). Taxonomy (NCBI): domain Eukaryota; kingdom Metazoa; phylum Chordata; class Mammalia; order Tubulidentata; family Orycteropodidae; genus Orycteropus; species Orycteropus afer. The sequence goes on from NW_006922423.1 coordinate 49,206, forward strand.
TGTCTAGTTCCACTCACTAGACAAGGCTTTGTGCTCCTGGTGTTTTAGCTCCATTTTGGTGCCTCACTTTAAACTTCCATTCAGCTTAAAGCTGTGACTTCGTCATTTGACCCTTTTATGTTTTACTGGCAAAAGTTTGTCTCTTAGGCATCCAAGGATCAGAATATAAGCCAGGCCAAATGCTGTCTTCAGAAACACTTTATCCCTATGGATTCATGGTTCCTTTTGTATCTGGTATCTGAAAACTTATAATAATTTCTATCACTTCAATTTTAAAATATATATTTGAAGAATTTTAGAATGATTATATTGTTGTTGTTGTTGTTAAGTGCCGTCGAGTCGTTTCCGACTCATAGCGACCCCATGCACAGCAGAAAAAAACACTGCCTGATCCCATGCCAGCCCCACAATCCCTGCTATACTTGAGCCCATTATCGCAGCCACCGTATCAATCCATCTCGTTGAAGGCCTCCCCCTCCTTCGTTGACCCTCCACCCTACCAAGCATGACATCCTTCTCCAGGTATATCCACTATAATTCCAAATCATTATCTTGCTGGAAACAGGAGTCCAGACCCTTACTTTTTAGGAGAGCTAAAACTCTTTTAATACATATAAGGAAAGCTGATTATAAATATATTTATATTTATATACATTATATTTATATTATTATATTAATATTTATGTTGTATTACATAATTATTACATTGTGGAACAAACAACTTGGTTTGGCCCTATGATTCTGGCTTCTGAAAATAGCCTCAGCAATGGAGATGCTCTTTATTATTCTAAAATAGCCAGGTAGGTAGGGATTATACAAGCCCCATACTTGGAGAACTAACTACAGTAAAGGAACGGAGCCCAATGTAATCATGCATGTTCGTTGATTGGAAAGATCATAACTATGCACTAAGGCCCAAGTCACATATTCATTGAAGTCCTAATGACTAGGGGACCTGGGATCTTGGACTGCTCCCTTTGGAAGCTTCATGGATTGGTGAAAAGATCTATGCACAGGAAAGAATACTACACATTCCTTGGTGCGATGGAAGCCTCTTGGTGCTGGAACCTCTCCCAGACCTTGCCTGATTCTTCTCTCTGCTTGTATCCTTTCTGATATAATAAGTGAGTAGCTGTAAGTATAGGTGATAGTTTCCATGTCTTCTGTGAGTCATTCTAGCAAACTATCAAACCCATTGAGGTCAGTGAGAACCAGCAGAGAGGCTGGCATTTGTCTATGTGCCAGGACTGGAAATACAGAGTCCTAACTTGTGAAGAACTGAATCTGGGTTATTAGAGTCAGAGAAAGAGAAGGTGTGTCATGTGGGTAGCTGGTGTTAGAATGACGAAGTAGGTAAGTAGAGATACAAGGTATCTTCACATTTTGGAAATTAGCTTTATGTTGGCTATAATTTATATTTATATAATATATTAATATACATAGAAATACATTTGTATATTACGTTAATTCAACAATTTTCTCTTTAATGCCTTTTTATCTATACCCTAAAAATTGAAAAATTGGCCACATTTATTTTCTGTTGACTTAGGGGCATGGATTTTATATTCTATAAAGTATCTTTTATAAATATTTTGACTATTACTATTAAATAAAGATGATAGAATTTAAAAAAAAAAAACCTCACTGTCGGCTAGTTGGATCCCACCCATAGCGACCTTCCTGGGATTCGAAGGTGGTATCACTATGGAAGTAGATTGCTCAATCTTCCTTCCAAGGAGTGAGTGGTAGGTTTGAACTGCCAGCCTTCTGGTTAGCAGTCAAATACCTTAGGTGCTACACCACCAGAGCTCATCTAATCAGAGTGGGTTTTTTTTTTTAATTCTTTCAAATATATTTATTTTAACTTCAATAAGTTCAAGCCTCAGAAGACGAGTCTTTTTCTAATTGAAATGAGATTTATTTAAAAAAAAATATTTTATATTTGTTAGAAATACTACTGATTCATATTACATCAAAAAAAAGTCTCATGCAATGCTAAGGAATAGTGAGGAATTTTCTTTTTCTTTCTTCAAGTATTGGGAAAAATGAATGTATTATTTGAATCAAATGTATCATTTTATGAAATATAAATATGTGAATTTCTTATACTTTGTTTTATTTTTGGAAACATACATTTTCCTTTAAGAAAAAAATAAAGTGATATAATACCAACATAAAAAATGGTATTGCTCATTAATAACCATTAAATAAGATTAAAAAAAAAGGCTTGGAAGTGGTAATATATTTTGGAAGGAGCTATGGATTTGGTAGAGAACTTGTCTTGAAATCTAATTCACATAATAAACATTTTGTTTACTTGCAATGTATATTGTTCTAGGCCAGTGATGGACTCAATTAGTTTAACAGGTGTATTATAATCCACTCAACAAAAGGTCCAGGAAAGATTATTCAATATGAAATAATGTCCTAAAGTGTAAGAATGATATATAACATTTCTTGACAGATGTTTAAAATATTAGGTTATTTATTTTTGAATGTTTTTTAAAGTAAACTTTTATTTAAAATGTGTCACACTCTATACCTTTGCTCTTGTACACTTTCAAGTTCTATAAACTGGCGTAAACTTCATAAGTCATTAAAACAATTCTTTCTACCTTCTAAGGTCTACTTTTGACTCAGGGCTTTGAAGAAATAATAGTTCATCATTTTTGCCAAGTTCATCAATGACGTTTTTCTCTTTGTTGTTTTAATCATTCCCCTCTCACTCCTATTTTCCCTCTAAGACTCAAATACTTCAATTATTTCTATTATGACATTTCTGGGAATGTCCATCATATTTATAAATCTGGTTCTATTAATAGACTTCATCCAACTAGACTAGTGTCTTCGTAAACCTAGAGGATTCAAAACTACATTCTCCAACTCTTTTTTCAAGATTTGTTCCACTCAGTGATTTCTTGATTTATGTTCATGATATCATTATTCTCTAGAGAGTTAGACTTTCAAATTTGTCTTCAATAATCCCTTTTACTTATCTTTATCATATTTCCCCTTTAATCAATCATAAAACTATGTTGATTTTCATTCAAGAACATTACATGCTATTGTATTACATATTTCCACCTCTCCATTCAAATTCTGGTTTCAAATTTTAAAATATGAAAAAATTCTTTTCAAATTATCATCATTGTATAATTTATCATATAACTATCACTAGGATTATCTTCCTAAAACACTATATCCAACCTTATCACTTCCTTGCTCAATCATTTTCTATGGTTCCTTATTTCTATTTTATAATACCATAATATGTCAGTCAAGGTCTTTCATTTATCAAAATTATCTCCAGCTCTTGTCTTTGAAACACACTACCTTTGGACCAGAGTCTCTCTTACTATGCACCTACTCTGTTTCACTTTCATGGCTTTATTTTGTCATTCTTACTACCTGGAATATTCATTAATGGCTGTCCTCTCACTTGTACTTATTGAAAATTGTTGTCATTTTATGACAAATAAAATGTTTTCATCCCTATGAACTTACTTCTGGTATATGTTCACAAGCAATGTCACCACCTCCTGAACCTAAAAACTTGACAGAGTTATTAAGTTTCATGATAGGAACACACAGCAGTGGCAAAACTAGGATTGGTGTCACCCAGTGTAGTAACTTAAGGTGTCACCTCCCCCTATAGACCTCCTATCATGCCAGACCATACAGAATGCCTACTAAAGTTTGCCTTCAATTTTAATCATAGAATAATATGTGATAAATATAGTTATTGTTGTTGTGCTGTTATGTGCCTTCAAGTTGGACCCGACTCATAGCGACCCCTCCTTGGGTTCCTGAGGCAGTATTACTATGGAAGTATATTGCCCAACTTTCCTTTTGAGGAGTGGCTGGTGGGCTTGAACCACCAGCCTTCTGATTAGCAAGCAAGTGGATTAGCCACTATGCTACCAGAGCTCATAAATATAGCTATATATTGCTTAAATTTGTATTTTTACATCATATGAATACTAACAAAAATTGTTTTATGAAATCTTTTACTTTGTTTTCCAACATTTTTAGTCACAACTTTGTTAGTAACTGAGTGGATATCATTTCTTTATTTTTCTCCTTTTCCTTTAATTATTATGTCATCCTTAAAAATGTTATTGATACAGCTTCACAAATACTACTTACTACATACAATATTGTAGCTAAAACACCAGAAAATTTGACAACATCAGTGACTATAAAAATACTAGCAGCAATGAAATCAATATCTCATGTTTGTAGGGCATGCAGATAAAACCGCACGTGACTTGAAGGATCATTGTAATTGAGTGATAATGATAGTTCTGACTGGGGCTCATTACAAGGTTCAAAAATTAAATTAGCATAGAGTTTTAGCTTTGTAGGTATACATGTAAGCTGAGCTTATAGAAAATATCTTTGTTGTTATAACCAATTAAGGCGATATTTTTATAAAAGATAATACATTTCTGCTGAAACACTGCACAAAAATTTTATAGTCAGTCATTTTGGTGTCACCCTGCTTGACAGTGTCATTCAGTGCTGTCTGCACTCCTACACTCTTCCAGTGGCCGCATTGAACCACAGAAAAGTAGTTTGAATACAGAAGAAGATTTAAGGATGAATAACAGTAAGTGTCTTTCAGAAAAGAAGGAACCTTTGTTATTGCAGCTATTTCTAAAATGCATGTGTTTGTCATTTTGCTAGAGTGTAGATTGTTTCAGATATTTTTCAGTAAAAGAGGAAAAATATTAGGACTTCAGTAAGACCCCTTGTAAATGAAATCTTGTACTACCAAAGAATATCTTGTACTAACAAAATGTTCATTTCCTAGATTGATTTCCCACCTCTTGTTCTTATTATGTTGACATGTCTAAATACTAGATTCTAGTTCTTAGCAACAAGGAATTGTGCTAAATTATTTCTCAATTTGCTTCAAGCTAAAAATTTCTACAATTACTTTAAAATTTTAGTTGTTGAAAGGTATATTCTAATTTTCAACTTATATAAAATATCCCAAGAGTTTATCTAAAATTACAACCAAGAATACAACAATGTAGTAAATTCGGTGTCTCCCCTATCAGGGCAAAAGACAGAGTGGTTTATCACAGTCAGTGAAAGTCGCAACCCTTTTCCAGCTGGGTGGAAGCCATCAAATAAACTGATCTTGCTCAGCCATGGCCAGTGCTGACTCAGGCCTTAATACAGCTAGCAAGTAGCAATGCACATGTAAGTTTTGATTTAGATCTAGTACAACCATTAAATGCCTTTGAAAGTGATGACCAGCAGCCATTTCAAGAGGCCAAGGCAATTCATTCCTGGAAGAGCTTACAAAGCAAAAGTTAAGGTCCTTTTTCTTAAGTCCCTGTATAAAATGAGTTTAAGCATTAGTTTAATTGGAACACATTCTTTGATTTTTCTTGTAACAATAAGCTACTTGAGGATTTATTTAGTTCTATCTGTTCTGAAGTCCACCAATCTATTTTGTGTCTATCGTAGGCTCTCTAAACTTCCTTAAACAAAGGCTGGGCACACTCAGTTGTAGGAAGTCAGACTCTGAGGAGTGTGAAATAAGTCCTGACAGTGTCATTGAAATAGCTATTGATCATGAAGAAAGAAACCTGTGGCAAAGGGAAGTAAACAATAACACAAGTATCCCTGCTTGACTTTTCCAAGTACAGAAAAACAGGAAGATCCTTTACTCAATAATGAGGAATTAATGTATCAAATGACACACACACAAGTCATTAAATAAAAGTTATCTTTGAGTGGCCTATAGTAATTAAAACATTTCAAATAAAAAAAATCTAAAGTTCTGATTTCTTTTGAAATATCAGAAGATCAGGAAGTCTTGTGCTTTCTTTACCTACATTTCAAAAATATGCTTAAGCTGAGTAGACAGTTTATCATTTTAGCAGATGTTTTGTATAATGCCCTAGAACTAACCACAGGCCAATTTTACCCTTATATCACTGACCTTCACTCATGTGTTCAGATGATACCCAAGAGAGTTATTCCTTGAAATTTAGTTATCTAAAATCTTACTTGGTTATACACGTGTGTCAAAATATCTTAAAATACCCCATGTTGCTGTTGTTGTTAGGTGCTATTGAGTCATCTACGACTCATAACAACCCTATGCACAGCAGAATGAAACACTGCCCTGTCCTGTGGCAGCCTCAAGACACTTGCTATACCTGAGCTCACAGTTGTACCCACTGTGTCAATTCATCTCTCTGAAGGCCTTCCCCTTTTCCATTGACCCTCCATTTTATCAAGCATGATATCCTTCTCCAGGAAATGGTTCCTTCTGACAACATGACCAGTGTAGGTGAGAAGAAGTCTGGCCATTCCAAGGAATCTTCCAGCTGCACAGGACACTCTGTGCACATGACAACACTTTTAGCAAGTCAGGTACTCTTAAAAGTTTTCTCCGGTACCACAACTCAAAAGCATTAACTCTTCTTCCATCTTTCTTATTCATTGTCCAGCTCTCACATGTATAAGAGGCGATTGAAAATACCATGGCATGGGTTAGGCACACCTTAGTCTTCAAGGAGACATCTTTGTTCTTCATCACTTGAAAGAGGTCCTTTGTAGCAAATTTACCCAATGCAATACATCACCTCATGTCTTGACTGCTGCTTCCATGGGTTTAGATTGTAAAGCCAAGTAATAGGAAATCACTGATAACTTCAATCTTTTCTCCATTCACCGTGAATCTGTTTATTGGACCAGTTATGAGGATTTTTGTTTTCTTTATATTGAGGTGTAATCCATATTGCAGACTGTAGTCTTCTATTTTCATCAGTAAGTGCTTCATATCATCCTCACTTTCAGCAAGCAAAGTTGTGTCATCTCTGTATCTCAGGTTGTGAATGAGTCTTCCTCCAATCACGATGCCATGTTCTTCTTCATATGATCCATCTTCTCAGATTATTTGCTCAGCATACAAGTTGAATAAGTGTAAGTGTGGTGAAAGGATACGACCTTGACAAAATCCCTTCTTGACTTTCAACCATGCAGTAACCCCTTGTTCTGTTAGAACAACAGCCTCCTTGTCTATGTACAGGTTCTTCATCTGTACAATCCAGTGTTCTGGAATTCCCATTGTTCTCCATGTTATCCATAATTTGTTAAGATTCACGCAATCTAATGCTTTGCATAGTCAATAAAACATAAGTAAACATCTTTCTGGTATTCTTTGCTTTCAGCCAAGATCTATCTGACATCAGCAATGTCAATATACTGCTGCAATCATTTTTGAATTATCTTCAGCTAGATTTTACTTGCATGTGATATTAATGATATTGTTCAATAATTTCTACATTCTGTGGGATCACCTTTCTTTGGAATGTGTACAAATATGGATTTCTTCCAGTCAGTTGGCCAGCTAACTGTCTTCCAAATCTCGGCACAGCCGAGTGAGTGTCTCCAGCGTGGTATCCATTTCTTGAAACATCTCAATGGGTATTCCATCAATTCTGGGAGCCTTATATTTTTTGCCAATTCCTT
>NW_006922423.1:57259-58605 GCF_000298275.1 Orycteropus afer afer
ACCAAGCTGGAGTTTTCAATGTAGGATCACGGTTTTCGAGCTCACTGCTTCATTATATTAAATGAATATAAAGAGTCCTTATATTTCAAGACTATAGAATTCTTTTGAATTTCTATGAAGGTGAAATACATACTTTAATATTTAATTACTGTTAAATAATAAGAAAAACATTAAAAATTTCAAGCAATGATGGTATGTTTCTCACTCAGCTTTAATAGTAAAATTTTGATGTACATGAAGAAGTTAAACTGATATTTGAAAATCTCGACCATTCCATTTCCATGCATCCCTTGACTTATTTTCTAAACTAATTGTATATAGGAAACTCTGTTATTGGAAATAGTAAATAGTGGAGCATAGCATTCTTTCAGAGTATGAACAAAGAAAGGAAAAAATGAATTGTGAATATTATGAATTAGCTGTTAGGGGTCTCAAAATAATGTGACTTGTCACTTGACTTATTTTAATGAATTTGATCCTAGTATACCATGTTGCTTAGAAACTGGTGGGAGGCTTGAAAAAATATATTTCCAAAGATACTTCAGAATACATATTGTAGGCAATCATTTGTATCAAAAAGTGGGAAGTAACATATATACGTGTATTTATTACACATAGTAACACACATAATTCTGTGAAAGGATACAAAAAAATCTCTGAAAGGATACTAAAAAAATCATATGACTTGGCGAACAACTGAGTGACCAGAGGACATGGAGGGAGAAAAGACTATTTACTATTGCCTGTTTTATAATTTTTCAATTTTGAACTATATAAGTTTATCAATGATTTAACAAGTATCTAACAAAATAAACAAAAAAGTAAACTATTTGTTATTCAATGAAAAGTTTGTATTAGTTCACATGTTCACCTACATTTTTGTTTTTAATTGTGTTTTGGGTGAAAGTTTACAGAGTAACTTGGTTTTCCATTCAACAATTGATACACATTTTGTTTTGTGAGATTGATCACAAGCTCTACAATGTAAAAACACTATCCTCTCTTCCTCTCTGTGTTTACCATTTTCCTTGATTCTTATTAATCATTGAAAATGCTGTCTTTTTGATAGCATATGGTTGATTGTTCTGGTAAGCTTGTACCTCCCTGATGTTATTGTTTGCTTTTTAGGCCTGTTTATAATTTGGTTGAAAGCTGTGCTATGGGGATGTTTTTAGCTCCAGCCTTGAAGTGTGTCTATGGGCCATAGTCTCAAGGGATCCATCAAGCTCCATCAGACCAGTAAGTCTGATCTTTTTTATGATTTTAAGTTTTGTTCCACATTTTTCTCCCACTCTATATGAGACCTCCTATTTTGGGAGCTCTGGTGGCATAGTGCCTAAGGCACT
>NW_006922423.1:59211-60737 GCF_000298275.1 Orycteropus afer afer
TGGTCCTTTTTTTTTTTTAATTTTTATATTTTTTTTGTTTATAAATTTTAGAACTTAGTCCCTCATCTGAGATGTCATTGCTAAAAATTTTCCAAAGTCTGTAGGTTCTCTTTTTACTGTTTTGGTGAAGTCTCTTGATGTGCATAAATGTTTAGTTTATAGAAGGTCTCACTTGTCTAGTTTGTCTTCTGTTTGTGCAATTTTAGTTATGTTTGCTAGTGTATTTATACAACATAGCAGGGCTGCTAAGTTTGCCCCTATTGTTTCTTTGATGGTTTTTATAGTTTTAGATTTTATATTTAGGTATTTGATCCATTTTGAGTTAGTTTTTGTATATTGTGAGATATATGGATATTTTTTCATTTTTCAGCACATGGATATCCAGTTTTTCCAGCACCATTTGTTAAAGAGATTATCTCTTCCCCATTTAATGGTTTTTAACCCTTTGTCAAAGATCAGCTGTCTATAGGTGGACAGATCTATTTCTGGATCCTCAATTCTGTTCCATTGGTCGTGTCTGTCACTGTACCAATTCCAGGATATTTTGACAACTATGACTGCATAATAGGTTTTGAGATCAGGAAGAGTGAAGCCTCCTACTTTGTTCTTCTTTAAGAGTGCTTTGCTTATCTGGGGTCTCTCTCCTTTCCATATAATATTGGTAATTAGTTTTCCATCTCTTTAAAGTATGCTCATGTAATCTGGATCAGGATTGCATTATATCTGTATATCACTTTGGGTGGTATTGACATTTTCAAAATATAAAGACTTTGTATCCATGAGCATGGTATAGTCATGTATATCTCTTTTGTTTTCTTGTAGTAGTGTATTGTAATTTTCCTTGCATAGGTCTTTTGTATCTCTAGTTAGATTTACCCTTAAGAATTTAATCTTTCGGATGGTTATTATAGATAGCATTTTCTATTGATTTCCTTTCAGAGCTCTCTTTGTTAGTGTAGAGGAATCTGACTGTTTTTTGTATGTTAATCTTGTACCCTGCCATTTTGCTGATTGTTTCTGTTATTTCTAGTAGTGTTGTTGTTTAGTTTCTGGCATTTTCTATGTGTAGGATCATATCATCTGCAAGTAGAGAAAGTCTTACTTTTCCTTGCCAATTTGGATGATTTTAATTTTCTTTTTTTGACTTTTGCACTAGCTTGGATTTCCAACATAATATGAAATAGGAGTGATGATAAAGGACAGTCTTGCCTAATTCCAGTTAGCAATGGGAATGTTTCCAGTTTCTGTCTATTGAGAAGACCCTTGGCAAGTAGTTTTCTGTATATAAACTAAGTTATGGTGAAAAATTCTGATTCTGTTCCTATGTTGCTGAACATTTTCATCAAGAATAGCTGTTGAATTTTGCCAAATGCCTGTTGCTTGAACAATTTCTCTTAGAAAGATCAGCACGAGGCTGGTCCCCAGGAGGCGGAGGTCAAAGATGTCCCAAATGTCCAAACTACCATGCCACTCCATCATCTCAGACATTAACCCCTCCTCCTCCTCCCAGTAATTTCCCCAGTCTT
>NW_006922423.1:63432-63988 GCF_000298275.1 Orycteropus afer afer
CTATTCCAAGGACAATGGGTGATGCCGTCTGCAGCGAGCACCATGTTCCCACTGTAGCATTGTTTGGTGGCTAAACCTTGTACCATTATTTTTTTATTATTTCCTTTCTTCTCAGTTCTTCCCTCCTCAACCCTCTTATTTTTCTCTCCTTATTTTTTCTTCCTCTTCCCAGCAGTTTTTTTTTTTTTTTTTTTTTAATTTTCCTTGTTTTTCTTTTGATCTGGCTGAGTGGTTGCCCTATTTCCCACAACCTCTGAATTTGGGAGTGCCTAAACTAAACACTCTGTATTGAGTAGTGCACGCTCCCATGGAGTAAGTGCCACTTCTTAGGACTCTCATCTTTCCTTTTCTTTCTTTTTTTTTTAACTTTTTAAAATTTATTTTTTGTCTCTGTCTTCCCCTCCTCCATGTTTTTTCCCTTTCTTTCTATCTTTCTCAACCAGTCAGGAAAAAGTGACCCTATCCAGTCATACTTACCTGTTGCCCCAGTATTTGACTGGAATAATACCACCATTCGGAAGTGAGTGTCTCAATACTACAAAACTAGAGACCAAAG
>NW_006922423.1:65558-68076 GCF_000298275.1 Orycteropus afer afer
ATGGAATTCAGAGTCACTGTACCAAAAACAAGTGGTTGACATTCAGCCATTTCAGGAGATAGCATATGATCAAGAATTAAATTGCTGAAGGAACTGGTAGTAAAAACAAGACTCCCAGAATCAACAGAATACCTATTGATATGTTTTAACAAACAGATGCAGTGCTGGAGGCACTCAGTGATTTATGCCAAGAAATTTGGAAGATAGCTACTTGGCCAACTAACTGGAAGAGATTCATATTTATTCCTATCCTAAAGAAAGAAGATTCAATAGAATGCAAAAATTATTGAACAATTCTATTAACATCACATGCAAGTACAATTTTGCTGAAAAGAATTTAAAAACAGTTACAACAGTATATTGACAGGGAATTTTCAGAAATTCAAACCAGATTCAGAAAAAGGCGTGGAATGAGGGATATCATAGTTGATGTCAGAGAGATCTTGGCAGAAAGCAAAGAATGTGTTTTATTGATTATGCAAGGACATTTGACTGTGTGGACCATAACAAATGTTGGATAACATTGTGAAGAATGGGAAATCCACAACACTTCATTGTGCTCGTGAGGAGCCTGTACATAGATCAAGATGCTTTTGTATGAATAGGGCAAGGGGATGCTAAATGGCTTAAAATCAAGAAAGATGTGCATCAGGCTTGTATCCTTTCACCATACTTATTCAATTCATATGCTAAGCAAATTATCCAAGAAGTTGGACTGTATGAAGAACAATGAAGCTTCAGGATTGGAGGAAGATTAATTAATCTGTGGTATGCAGATGACACAACCTTGCTCAGCAAAAGTGAAGATGACTTGAATGGAGCACCTACTGATGAGGATCCAAGAGTACAGTCTTCAATATGGATTACACTTCACCATAAAGAAAACAAAAATCCTCACAACTGGACCAATAAGCAACCCCACAATAAATGGAGAAAAGATTGAAGTTATAGGACGTTCATTTTCTTGGATCCACAATTAATGCTCATGAAAACAACAGTTAAGAAATCAGATGACATATTTCACTGGGCATATCTGCTGCACAGAACCTCCTTAAAGTGTTAAAGTCAAAGTTGTTACTTTGTAGACTAAGATGAGTCTGACCCAAAACATGATCTTTTCATTAGCCTCATATGCATGTGGAGCTGGACAATGAATAAGGAAGATAAAAGAAGATTTTGAACTGTAGTGTTGATGAAGAATATTGAAAATACCATAGACTGCCAGAAGAATGATCAAATCTGTCTTGGAAGAAGTCCAGCCAGAATGCCTCTTAGAAGCAGGAATGGCCAGACTTTATCTCATGTACTTTGTTCATGTTGTCTGAAGGACCCATTGCCTGGAGAAGGATGTCATGCTTGGTAAAATAGAGGGTCAGTGAAAAAGGGGAAGACCCTGAACAAGATGGATCGACATAGTGACTGTGATGAGGGGCTCAAGCATAGCAGATATTGCAAGGATGGCTCAGGACAAGATGGTGCTCCATTCTGTTGTACATAGGGTTCCTCTGAATCACAGTCCAGTTGACAGCACCTAACAACATTATAACATAGAAGCATTAAAAATAAAGTAAATCTCTTAGACTAAAAATAGAGAATAAGAGATGTCAATTTGTAAATGATGATAACTACAAAGCAAAAAGGGGGAATAAATAATGTAATCACAGAACTTCCAAATGGAGGGGAAGTCAAGATGAAATCAAGATAGATCATATTTGTTCAACTTGGGAAGACAACACTAAATTACAGGTTAATTTCAAAGGAAATTAACAGGTATTCTCACCAAAACAAAAAAGAAATCATAAAGAAAATCATAAAGTTTTAGTAAACATTAAAGCAACAGCAACAAAGGAAATGATTAGAAAATCCATAAACAAAATGAATTCAGCACAGAAAATATGAAAAATGACAGCAGTAAATTCATACCTATTGGTAATTTCCCCAAATATAAGTGAACTAAGTTTATGAGTCAAGAGACAGAGAGTAGCAGAATAGAGAAGAAAATATGACCCTAAAATATGCTGCATATAAGACATTTATTAGACACAAAGACAAAAATAAGCTAAAAATCAAAGTCTGGATAAACATATATCAAACAAATGTCAACCAAAAAAGCAAGAGTGGCAATATTAATTTCTGATCAAATTGACTTTAAGACAAAAACCACCATATGAGACAAAGAAGGACATTATACAATGATTAAAGGAGCAATTCAGTAAGAGGTCATAACTAGACCAAATATCTATGCACCAACCAGGTAAAATTTTTAATAGGTGAACAATGCTTTTCAATAGTATTATACTTATGAGTTAAAACAGACTTTTCTTAATACAGATCAATAAAGTTATGGAAAGTATGACTACAGGAAAAGTTGATTTCCCGAGTAAAATAAAATTATATGGCTATATGGATATCTATGAATAATAATTCTTCGAAGACCAGGATAAAATGTTTAGAAAATGCAATTAATAAAACTCAAAATACTCTCATAGTTATCAGATGCTTTTTTTTTTTTTTTTTT
>NW_006922423.1:68878-71566 GCF_000298275.1 Orycteropus afer afer
ATATCAATACATGAAGTTCCATATTTCAATTATTACACCCACTCCTCACTTTTCCACATAGTTAGCTTTCAAAGACCAACTTGTCATGCATAAATTGTCATGATGTGAAAATAGAAAATGAGATCCCAAACTGGAGGACTATTGCATCATTACATAAGTGCCAAATTACATCACTTCATAACTGCTAAATTTAATGATTACATAACTAATATATTACATGATTATGTAACTGCCAAATAATATCATTACGTAACTGCTAAACCACCAAGAGTCATGGTCCAGCAAAGTTGAAACATAACTTTAAACAGCACAGTCAGCATTACTCTTGCCTGACACCTCATTTGTTACTGCCAGATATGTTTTGTTAATGCACAAAATAATTGGATAGTAGATTTTTTAAAATAATTGTAAATGTGAAATATTAGATATCAAGACAGTCAATTAGTGAGAAGTAGGTATGTTGTATTTTAGATTTTCACATTACTTCTGGGAGTTCTGGTGGTGTAGTGCCTAAGGCATTTGATTGCAGTTCCCAGTTGTATGTCATACTTTTCCATTTTATTTTTTAATATCTTCAGTATATTAATCATATTGATTTTATATCCTGTCTGATAATTTCATTATTTGAATCTGTAGGATCTCTGTGTCTACTGTTTGTTTATTTCTTTCTTGGTCTTTAATTATTATTTACCATCTTTTACCAATTAGTTTATATTGGATCTCAACATTGAATGTTAAAAAATTTTAAGATAGTTTGGGACTCTGAATGATCCTATTTTCTCCAGATAAGTTATGTTTTCCTTTGGCATACATTTAGCAGAGATATTACAACAATCCAGAATCTTTAACATCCAATTAAAATTTTATATGACTACAAGCTGGGCCAGTCTTAGTGAGTGCTGTTCTATTTTCAGTTCATGCTTACCTCTAATATATCCCCCCTTCTAATTTTAATCAAAAGTCTAGGGTGTTAAATACAACTCTGTCTTCCTGAATAACTCTCACATACTACATAAAGACACAATTATGGATTCTACTTGGTTTAAAATCAGGAAAGGTTTGTGTCAGGGTTGAATCATTTCACCACACTTCTCCATCTGAATGATGATCAGATAAGCAGAGAAGCTCAACTATATGGAAAAGAGTGCAAAATCAGTATGGGAAGAACTGCCATTAACATCCTGTGATATGAAAATGACACAATCTTGTTTGCTGAAAAAGAGGACTTGAAGCATTTTCTGATGAAAGTTATAGCCTTCAGTAAGGATTACACCTCAGCATAAAGAAAACAACAATCCTCACAAATGGATCAATAAGCAACATCATGATAAATGGAGAAAAGATTGAAGTTGACACAGATTTCATTTTACTTGGATTTCACAATCAATGCCCATGGAAGCAGTAGTCAAGAAATTATATAAGGTATTCCATTGTGCAAATCTGCTGCAGAAAACCTCTTTAATGTGTTAGAGTAAAGGTGGTATTTTCAGTTGCCACATAGGCATGTGAAAGTTGAATAATGAATAAGGAAGGCCAAAGAAGAGTTGATGCATTTGAATTATGGTGTTGACAAAGACCATCAGGTATACTATAGACTGCCAGAAGAACAAACAAATCTGTTTTGCGTGAAGTACAGAGTACTCCTCACAGGTGAGGATGGCCAGAGTTTACTTCTTGTACTTTGTTTATGTTCTCAGAAGTGGCCAGTCTTTGGAGAAGGATATCATGCTTAGTAAAGTGGAGGGTCAGTATCAAGAGGAAGACCCTCAACAAGATGGATTGACATTGTGGCTGCAACAGTGGGCTCAAGCATAGTAATGAATGTGAGCATGTCATCAGACCAGGTAATGTTTTGTTCTGTTGTAAATAGGGTGGATACTAGTCAGAACCAACTAGATGGAACCTAATAACAATGATAATGGCAAAAATGGAATTATCCCAATAAAACTTAAATAATCTGATAAATTAAATTTTATGCCAATAAGAATTAACAAAAACTTTATTTGGAATGAATTAGATAAATAAATAATAAAAGGAAAAATATGATTATTTTTAAATAAGAATTTCATAAACACATGTTATGTTATAGAATTTTTGTGCTATTAAGATCCATGAAATAGCAGTATCAGTATCACATTGGAGTTGCCTCGATGCTGAATTTTTTCCCTTACTCTGACAAGTAAATAAGAATCTTCACTTAGCAAGATTCTTAGATACTGAAAGTTTGTGAAACACTGGTCTATGTAATATTGGCAATGTTGTCCTTACAGGAGAAAAAAAAAAAGTTATATTTTTTAAACTTTCAATTTTCAGAATATAAGACAAATAAATTTATTTTTAATTTCTTTAAGTTTATTTTTTAAATGTAAAAACTCAGCTACATTGTAATAAAGAAATGATAGAATAAGACCTAATGTATAAAACATTCTAATCTTTAATCATTAGTCATTAGCTAAATCTAAGCACTAGGTCTTAATAGCAAATAATGTATTATAAAATTCACCCAAACAATAAGTTAATTACATTTTAGAAATGAAAAGGGAAATAAAATATCCCATTGAAATAGTTTTATATAATTAGTATGCTTAGTTATATTACATGTTATTGATAATGATAACAACCATAAGGTAAGAAATCTGAAATTTTCCTCAAATTATTTAACTTAAGATTAAATATGCAGCATTTACA
>NW_006922423.1:84044-84618 GCF_000298275.1 Orycteropus afer afer
TGCGGGATCGGGCAGTGTTTCGTTCTGCTGTGCGTGGGGTCGCTATGAGTCGGAAACGACTCGACGGCACTTAACAACAACAACAACACAACAGAGAAATGTTCACCATTTATTTTGTGTTTGTTGTTGTTAGGTGCCAGAGAGTTGATAAGAACTCATAGAAACCTTATGTACAGCAGAACACACACACTGTTCTGTTGCAGCCACAGTGTTAATCCATCTTGTTGAGGTTCTTCCTCTTTTTGGTGACATTACTTTGCCAAGCATACTGTCCTTCTCCAGGGACCAGTCCCTCCTCATAATATGTCCAAAGTTCATGGGACAAAATTCCTGCTTCTAAGGAGCATTCTGGCTATATTTCTTCCAAGATGAATTTGTTCTTCTGGCAGTCCATGATATTCCATGATATATTCAATATTTTTTACTAACAGCATAATTGAAATGCATCACTTCTTCTTTGGTCATCCTTATTCATTGTCCAACTTTCACATGCATATGAGGTGATGACCCATGACTTGGGTCAGGTGCATTTTAGTCTTCAAAGTCACACCTTTCCTTACAACACTTTAAAGAG
>NW_006922423.1:85383-86004 GCF_000298275.1 Orycteropus afer afer
TAGAAAAACTTCCCATCATCAGCATTGTTCAAAGTAAGCTAATAGAGGATCAGAGTTTTGCAAAACTGCTATGGAAGACTAACCAAATAAGTTCTATGATGAATCGTCTGGAAAAGAAAATTCTGGCAAAGAGGATATTATCATAATCATTATTATTATTGTCACCATCATAATTATCATCATTTTTAATAGTGGCAGAAAAAATGAACTTGTCAATGCTTCCTTTGGACTCAATGATGTTCTGTTCTCTGAATATCTGCTTGTGAAAACTTTGATTTACAAAAACCTTGGCAAACATCATCTTTATTTTTGTGATATCGTTCAATGTGAAATTGCGAAGATAGTTGCACCACTGGCTTTTGTGAGCCTTTGTAAGTGACACCAGAAAAACAATATATGTGAACAACTTGACTGTAATTTTTATTAGAGTATGTTCTATGAATACAAAATTATTTTTCATGTTACATATAGAAGTGATTTGAATTGATTCATAGTGTCCTTTCAATACAATGGAGAAAAAGTTATACTCTGAGAAAAGAAAGTGATTGACATCCATGATGTATTTTCTGTTTTGAGGATCTTTGTATATTAAAAGGATCTTTGTATATTGAGAGAGAGCAT
>NW_006922423.1:86544-87837 GCF_000298275.1 Orycteropus afer afer
TGGACTTTATGCTAGAGATTTACAATGAAATTCACATTTCAATTGAAAATTGAAAATAAATCTCCAAATAGAATTTAGAAAACCACATTGACATGACTTTATATGTCACTAATATCTTGTCCAAGTATTTCTTTGGTGAATAAAACAACTATTTTTACTCAAATTAAAAAAAAATAAAATGGTGGGGTACAATAACAATGTATAAATAAATTTATACAAATACTAATTCCTCCCAATAAAATATGGAATAATGTTTAATTTAAACCACCATCCTTTTTATATCTACTTACGATTGAATTATTTAACTGCATTATAAATTGAAGTTTTCCTTGTGTATAAATTCCCTTAACAATCAATTTCAGTTTTTTTGTTTTTTTTTTTTTTGTCTTCCCATTCAGACAGTCAACACACATTTAGACAATGACTCTTATGGGATAGACATTGGTAAAGGTAAAAATGGACAGTAAGATGAATATGAAATTCCTTGCAACACAGAGCTAACCATGTAAGAGAAAGGATTCTACAAATTGACTGTTGTTGTTGTCAGGTGCTGTCAAGTTGGCTCTAACTTACAGCGACTCTACACAACAGAATGAAATACTGCCTGGTCAGGTGCCAGCTTCACAATCCTTTCTGTGTTTAAGCCCATCATTGCAGCCACTGTGTCAATCCATCTTGTTGAGGGTCTTCCACTTTTTCCCTGACCCACCACCACTTTAGCAAGCATCCTATCCTTTTCCAGGAAATGGTCCCTTCTGACAACATGACCAAAGTAGGTGAGGTGAAGTCTGGCAATAGGAGCTTTGGCAGTATAGTGCCTAAGGCATTTATTTGACTGCTAACCAGAAGGGTGGCAGTTTAAACCCACCAGCCACCCCTCAGAAGGAAGACTGGGCAATCTACTTCCATAGAGATATTGCCTCAGAAATCCAAGGAGGAGGGGCTATGAATGGCGATCTGCTTGATGGGAGTGAGTTTGTTTTTTAGTAACCAGCCATATTATTTTCAATTGCCTCAGATGCGTGTTAAAGCTGGAAAACGAATAAGGAAGACTGAAGAAGAACTGATGCTTTCAAATTGGGATGCTTGTGAAGAATCCTGAAAGTACCATGAATCGCTAGTTGTTGTTGGTGTTGTTAAGTGCCGTGGAGTCGTTTCCGACTCATAGCAACCCCATGCACAGCAGAATGAAACACTGCCCTATCCTGCTTCAGCCCCACAATCCCTGCTATACTTGAGCTCATCATTGCAGCCACCATATCAATCCATCTCGTTGAAGGCCTCCCCCTCTTT
>NW_006922423.1:89907-91379 GCF_000298275.1 Orycteropus afer afer
AATCTGATTCCTGTGTGTTCCATCTGGTGAAGTCCACATGTACAGCCTCCATTCGTGTTGTTGAAAAAAGGTGTTTGCAATGAACAAGTCGTTGGTCTTGCAAAATTCTACCATACGAGTTCCAGCATTATTTGTGAATCACTAGAAGAATGAACAAATCTGTTGATTGAGTAGATTAACATCATACTAGCATGATGCAGTTGCATCAAAAGTCAGTCCTTCAAATGTACTTTAAAAGAATCAATGCTATTTTATGTAAATTTTAACAAAGTGTATGCTTCTAAATAATGGAAGAAAAATATTCTTCTAACACTGCAATATTTTGAGGTCAATAACTATTCCTTTAATGTGCTTTCATACTGTCTACTTTTCCAAAATAACAAAAGCTGTTGCAAGAAAATCCATTATATTTTTCCAGTTATTGAATTTGTTGAATAATGATAAATAATTTAATCCACTTTGATTTAAATGCCCCTCTTCTTTATTTCTTCTACACACAGGACATCATGATCTCTTCAAAAATTCACATTTCTTTTAACTTTACCATTTTACTCTACTTATTCTTACAATTCTTTCCACCTTACATAAAATATACAAAAAAATCAAGTTTTTATTGCATAAATATGGAATTACTAATTCTAGACATCAAAAACTTCTATGGACTTCTAAAACTATTTGAAATGTTATTAAAATCATTACACATTATTTAGAGAAACAAATTTTTAACCATAAGGAAAGACCTAGAGAAAATTAGACCTACCTCTTGAATATTTGTTTCCTGTTTTGTAATTAGTTCAAAATCTATTCACATGAGGAGTGTTACATTCTAATACTCATTCATTCATTCAGCAATTATTGAATATTTACAACATGGACAGAACAGTGCCAATTACTTTTGGAGATACTAATATGAATCAGATATATTGTTGTTTGCAGCCTCCTAGGGAAAAGTAAACATTCAATTGTAAAAATATACTGTGACAAGAGGTAGGTTAGAAAAGATACAATTCTATCTTTTGAGAAGATTATTAACTAGTGAGGCGAGAAATTTAAATGTGTACAATTACACTATAGTGTAATAAAGTATTTCAAATGGAAGGAAAAATGGTCTAATTCCCATATATTCTTTATTTTTTCAAGGAAGGCTTCCATGACATCAGAATTGGGTTTTCTATATAAATAGGAGATTGTCATGTACACAAAGTAATGTAATGAAAGAGAAAGTTTTAAGTGCTATAAGAAAGAGATAGAATATATAATTTTTGGATAAGACAGAGGGTACTGAAGTCAGAATGTGTAGTTGTGAATTTCTATTTTTCAGCACTCATTCTATCTGACCCTAAGCAAATACTTAGCTTCATCATGGATATTATGGGAAAATAGTGTCAAGTGACTGCTAACCAGAAGGCTGGCAGTTCAAACCCACAAGCCACTCCTCAGAAGGAAGATTGGGCAATCTACTTCTGTAGTGA
>NW_006922423.1:92696-104739 GCF_000298275.1 Orycteropus afer afer
TGTGGTCAATGACATGAGACAAAGTATATGTGAACTGCTGTATGGAAAGTTAATTTGCTCTGTAAGTCTTCACCCAAATCACAATAAAAAAAAATAGAGCAATGAGAAATGAATAGCATTAGTAGTGAGAATTCAGAAAGAAAACAAATACTAAATCAGGGCACAGAGATAAAAACAGAGATAAGTGGAGAAAGTGGTAACATGTGAGTTGTCTTATGGTTCCAACCTCCTCAACCGTATTTTGTTTTTGTTGTTTCTTGCACAGGTTAATGAAAATGAACTCCTCTACTATTTCAATCACCTTGAGGACAAATCATAAAAGACTACAGTAGGTGGCTTTTATATGTGATTCATGAAAAAAAAAATTGTTAAACTTTATATTTCTAGGTAACATGCTGTAAAAGAGGGGGAAAAGTATCATCAATGAGGATTTTCACAAACTATAAATGAAATCTGTGTTAACTTTGATGAGGATGGCAAATAATCACACTAGACTTTTCCAAATGAGTAATGGAGCAATTGGGAAATATGCATGAGAAAAAGATAGAAATAACAGCATCAGCTTTATATCTGATTGAACTTGAAAAGAGAATGTGACCTGTGTACTTTGCGAATATGATTTCTAATGCCTCTTTTCCAATACTAGTACATAATTTGTTGGGCTGAGTGAAAAGTGAAAATATGGGGTCTCTTGTTGAAAATAATTATTAAGAATTTCAAAACAGAGCAGAGCATTAAACCAAGTCCTGGGTCCTTCTGAGTACCGTTTTCTGTGCAAATACTCAGGGCACACATCAATGAAGTTATCCATGGTCTTCTCCTCACATATAAATTATAGCACTCATTTGTCAGGATATTGGGTTTCTAGTAAATCCATAAGACAACTCTGACTTGCTTTATACTTTTTGTCATAAAATACAAATTAACAAATAAGGAAATTGTTATAGATTTTTAAAAATATTTATTTTGGAAAATATTTGATAAAGAGCAACTGCAAAAAAAGGGGACGAAAAATATAACCAAAATCCAGATTTTCATTACATCAGGTTGTGCGGCTTTAGAAATCTAAAGAAAAGTAATTTTAGTCAAAGAAAGAGTTGGTATAATACATTAGTACATTAACATTAAAAGCAGTAATTTCATGACTAAACTGTTATTTCTTTTACCATTTACAAAATATGACTTTGGCTTCATTTTTGAGACAATTAAAAAAAAAAAAAAAGATTTAACTTCATGGGTTCCACTAACATTATTGGAATTCATTCATCTACCTTGCTGCATTCTGCTTAGAAATTTACACTTTCTAGCTTATATTTACAACTGTAAATATCTGCTGTGAGCTTGCCTTGTGGGAGGGGGAGAGCAATTATAAGAAGAATTCCCTAATTCTCTGATTATTATTAAAATAATCTCCATGGAAATTTGATGTACTAGTTTTTTATTCATGGCATAGATTTACAAGACACATTGTTTCTTGTTTAAATTTTATCTTCAAGATCAAATAAGACAAAGAATGAGCCAAATTCTGTTTGGTGCCAACCTCTACTTCTAACTCTATATGAGAGGCACTACTTCCTCCATTTAAAGAAGTTTAACTCTATAAAATTCAATGTATCCCTCAGATCAATGATCAATAAATTATTTTAATGTTTCAATTATAACAACAATATGTGAGTCAGGAATATCTTCAAATACAAATTCTAAATTTAAGATTTTTTTTTAAATCAAATTTCTGAATCCCTATTAAATTGTCAATGTTAGCACAGTCCCAAATTAAAACAAAATGATAACACACTGCCATCGAAATGGATCTGACTCATAACGACCCCTCCTTGGGTTTCTGAGGTGGTATCACTACGGAAGTAGATTGCCCAAACTTCCTGTCCACCAGTGGCTGGTGGGTTTGAATCTCCAGCCTTCTGGTTAGCAGTCAAATGCCTTAGGCACTATGCCACCATATATGTTACGTGCAGATACTATTTCTGGTACTGGGAATGCAACCATAAACAACAGGAATATTCATTGTGTTTGTGGGGCTCATATCCTCCAGAAGGAAAAACACAGTTAGTATATAGCATAAGTGGTGATAATTGCTATGAAAAAGAAAGCAGCATAAGAAGATAGAGAGTGATGGGTGGATTTTATTGAGCACTCTTTTAGTAAAAAGGAGCTCTGGTGGCATAGTAGATAAGGTACTTGATTGCTAACTGGAAGTTCAGTGGTTCAAACCTACCAGCTGCTCCTTGGAAGGAAGACTGGGCTATCTACTTCTGTAAAAATTGATGGCCTCGGAAACCCAGTGGGGGTCTACTCAGCTCCTAACCCAAAGGTTGGTGGTTCAAACCCACTCAGCAGCTTCATGAGGGGAAGACATGGCGATATCCTCCTGTAAAGAATACAGGCTATAAAACCCTTTTAAAGCAGTAGCATTTTGTCTCATGGGGTCACAGTGAGTTGAAAATCAACTCAACAACACCCAACAACATCTTCCATGTTTCTAGGGGGATTGAACAACCAAACAACTTTTAGGTTAACATCCCATCTTTACATTATACAATATTAGAAATGATGTTTCATACAGTTGAGTTTATCTGTATTGCCCTGGAAAGTATTCTTTAAGAATGATTTTTAATTACATTTTACCTCTGAGATATTCTAATTAGATGAAAGTTGAAAATGGGAATGTTAGGATCTATCTTCCACTGTAAAAGTCTCATCCTTCATTATAAGAGAAAGATACATAGCCAGTGTGAGATAAGGCTTAAGAAAGCATTCCTTAAAAAAAAAAAAAAAAAAAAACCTTTAGATTCTTAAATCTTTAACAATATTAAAAGGACTGGTTTAATTTGTGTATAATCTAGTAGACTATATTAACAAAAAGTTTTCTGAGTAAGACAGAAGAAGGACCTGACTAATTATGTCTAGAAAAATTAGCCAGTGAAAGCTTTATGAATAGAAATTGAACATTGTGTGCCATAGTGCCAGAAGACAAGATGCTCAGGTTGGAAGGTACTCAAAATATGACTGAGGAATAGATGATTCCTCAAAGTAGAGCAGACCTTAATGATGTGGATAAAGTAAAGGTTTCAAGACCTTCGTTTGCTGATGTGGCAGGACTCAAAATGATCAGAAACAACTGAAAAGTCCATTAGTGATCAGAACATGGAATGTATGAAGAATTAATCTAGGAAATCAGCAAAAATGAAAGGGAACTTATAAAGATCGATATCCTAGGGATGGAAACTCACTCCCAATGAGTTGAATCAGACTCATAGCAACCCATCCTTGGGAGATTAGAGAGCTAAAATTGAATGGTATTGGTCATTTCCAATTGATAATCATATGATAATATAATGCAGAGAATGACAAATTGAAGAGAAATGGCATTGGAATCCTCGTCAAAAGAACATTTTTTTTTTAACATCTATCCTGAAGTAGGAAGATCTGGTGGTGTAGTGCCTAAGGCATTCAACTGTTAACCAGAAGGCTGGTGGTTCAAACCCATGAGCCACTCCTCAGAAGGAAGATTGGGCAATCTACTTCTGTAATGATACCACCTTGGAAACCCAAGGAGGGGTCGTTATGAGTTGGAAATGACAGGAAGACAGTGAGGTTTTTTTTTTTTTTTTTTTTTTTTTTTATCCTGAAGTACAACACTGTCAGTTATAGAAGGATACCCATATTCCTACAAAGAAGACCAGTTAATACAACTATTATTCAAATTTACCCATCAAACACTAAGGCCAAATATAAAGAAATTGAAGGTTTGTATCAACTTCTGCCAGCTGAAATTGATCAAACATCCAATCAAGATACATGGACAAGTACTGGTGACTGGGATGCAAAATTTGGAAACAAAGAAGGATTAGGACTTGGAAAATATGGCCTTGGTGATAGAAATGATATAGTAGATTATATGGTAAAATTTACAAGACCGAAGACTTATATATGGCAAAAACCTTTTTTCAATAACATAAACAATCACTACATATGAGGACTATCAACACCACACACATACACACATACATACACACACACACACAATACAACAAAATAAACCAAAAAAATCCAAGCCCACTGCGGTCAAGTGGGATCCCACTCATTGAGACCCTCCCTGGGTTTCTGAGGTAGTATCTCTATGGAAGTAGATTGCATAAGTTTCTTTCTGGTTTGAACCCCCAACCTTCTAGTTAGCAGACAAATACCTTAGGCACTACACCACCAGAGCTCCCTAATACAGCAAAATAATAGGAATAAATTCATTCTTGTTGATAATTACACTGAATGTAAACGGATTAAATGCATCAACCAAGAGAAAAAGCTAGAGAATGGGTAAGAACACATGACCCATCAATATGCTGTGTATAGGAGTCACACCTTAGACACAAAGACAAAAATAAGCTAAAAGTGAAAGGATCTAAAAACATATTGAAGGAAATGGCAACCAGAAAGAGCAGGAATGGCAATATTAATATCTCACAAAATAGACTATAAGGTAAAAACAACCAAAGGAGACAAGGAAGGACATTATATAATGATTAAAGGGCCAATGAAACAAGAAGATATAACCATAATAAAAAAATCTATGCATCCAATGACAGACTGCCAGAATGCATAAATCAAATTCTAACAGAATTGAAAAGAGAAATGGCCAATTCCACAGTACTAGTAGGAGATTTTTAATACACCACTTTTTTTTTTTTAATTATTATTGTGATGTGAGTGCAAATTTACAAAGCAGATTCGTTTTACTCACAATGTTCATGCACATTTGGATTTGATTTCATGGCTGATTATAAACCCCAACCATGAAAATCTCTCCTCTCATCTCCTCCCTATGACTATCCCTTCCCTTTGCCCTTCTTATCTACGCATCCTGCCTGTGTACCTTTTCCTCTATTCAAATATTGCCCTTCTAATGTCTCATGGTTGATTGATCTAGGGGGTATATCTTCCTAGCGTAGATGGGTGCATCTCCCTGGGGTAGGAATACACCATTTTTGATGAAGTTCAGAACACTGAAAAGAAACTTACCAAAGATATAGAAGATCTAAAAAAAAGAATCAGACTTCACAGATATATGCAGAACACTCCACCCAAAAACAGTGCAATATACATTCTTTTCTGGTGTACATGAAGTTTCATATTCTCCAGAATAGACCAAATGTTAGGCCAAGGAGCAATCCTCTTTAAATTTAAAACATCAAAATACTACCAAACATCTTTTCAAATCATAGTGCTATAAAAATGGAAATCAACAGCAAGAAAATCAAGGGAAAAATATCTAATACTGGAAACTGAATAATACCCTGTTTAAAAACTACTGGGTATTAGAAAACATAAAAAATAAAGTAAAAATTTTCCTGAATGAAATGAAAATGAAAACAAAACAGCAGTATCTTTGGGACACAGTAAAAGCAGTGCTCAGAGAACAACTTATACCAATAAATGCACCCATGAAAAAAGAAGAAACAAAATTAACATCTTAACCCAACATCTGTTGTTGTTGTTGTTATGTGCCATCAAGTCAGCCCTGACTCATAGCGACCCCTTCTTGGGTTTCCGAGGCAGTATCACTACGGAAGTAGATTGCCCCATCTTCCTTCCGAGGAGTGGCTGGTGGGTTTGAACCGCCAGCCTTTTGGTTAGAAGTCAAGTGCCCTAGCCACTATGCTACCAGGTCATTTAAGGTTTAACTATTGGACAAAAGAAAGAAGAAAATCAAAGAAGGAAACAATTAATTAATTAACAATTAATTCAAAGGATCATGTGAACCCCAACATCTACAACAATTGAAAAAATGAACACTCTAATAAAAAGCCTACAGTTACTAGACGAATGGAAATAATAAAGATTCAAATGGAAATAGAAGCAGGAAAGAGAAAAGAGAAAAAATTATAGAAAGAATCAACAAGATTAGAAGTCATTTCTTTGAAAGGATTAATACAATTGACAAACAACTGGAAAATTTAATGAAAGAAAAAAGGAGAAGATCAAATGACATGAATAAGAAATGAAATAGGCAAAGTCACAACAGAAACTGCTGAAAGAAAATGGGTAATAACAAGATACTATGAAGAACTGGACTTCAATAAATTTGAAAACCTAGAGAAATTCACAAATATTTAGAAACATGTTACCTACCCAGACTAACACAATCTGAGTAGAAAATGTGAACAGATCCATCACAAAAGAAGATATTGAACAGGTAATTAAAAAAACTACCCAACCTCCCCCCAAAATCATGCCCCAGATAGTTTCACCAAACACTCAGAGAAGAGTTTACACCAATACTACTCAAACCATTCCAGAATATTGAAAAGGATGGAATACTCCCAAAGCAAGCTTAACACTGATATGAAAATTGGGCAAAGACATCACTGAAAAAGAAAATGACAGACCAATATCCTACAAAATGATAGCCAATAGAATTCAACAACGTATCAAAAAAGTCAAGACCAAGTGGTATTTATACTGGGTATGGGAGGATGATGTAACATTAGAAAAACAATCAATGTAATCCACCACATAAATAAAACAAGAAAAGATCCACATGATCATATTTGATAAAAATTTTCAGCAAAATAAGACTAGAAGGGAAATTCTTCAACATAATTAAGGGTATATATACAAAACCAACTGCCAATATTATTCTCAATGGAGAGACACTGAAAACATTGTGAAAATGTCACAAAGAAGTCCTTTATCACCACTCCTATACAATATTATATTGAAAATCCTTGGCAGAGCAACAATGCAAGAAAGGGAGAAAAAAGACATATATATTTGCAAAGGAGAAGTGAACTATCTCTATTTGCAGATGGCATGATCCTCTGCATAGAAAATCTACAGATTCAAGAAGAAAACTATTGGAACTAATAAAAGCATTCAGCAAAATGGCAGAGTATAAGATCAACATACAAAAATCAGCTGGATTCCTTTACACTAGCAAAAAGAACTCTGAAAAAGAAATCAGGAAAGCAATACCATTTACAATAAGGACTAAAAAGATGAAGACTTAGGAATTTATCTAACCAGAGACACAAAAGACCTATAAAAGAGAACTACAAAACACGACTACAAGAACCAAAAGATACCTACATAACAGAAGAATACACCATGCCCATGTATAGGAAGAGTTAACATTGTGAAAATGTCAATACTTCCCAAAGCATTCTACAGATGTATAGCAATTCTGATCCAGATTTCATCATTATTCTTGCTCAAGAGTTGGAAAAACTAATCACCAAATTCATATGGAAAGGAAAGAAACCATGGATAACCAAAGCACTACTAAAAAGAACAAAGTAGGAAGCCTCACACTTCAAAAGGACCAGTATTGTGACCACTACTCCAAAAAGTTAAGAAAAAGTTTACACACAAAAAGAATCATTCTTGGAAAGTTACCAGGAGTGAAGGGGGAAGAGAGGGTAAATCATTAAGTATAAGGTAGACACGTAATAACTTGGGTGAAGGGAAAGGCACTATACAATATGAGTGAGGTAAGCACAAAATAATCAAGGCAGTGGAAAAAGCAGGGAGGGACACAGGCATTAAAAGCAACAAAGGTGAATACACAGCCCTGCAGTAACAATAATAACAATAATCTATGCACGGATACATAGATAGACACTCAAGTTGAACAGAGTTGAGAAGGTAAATGGGACTACACCCACAAATACATGTAGTATATCTCTAGCACTATATTTATATATGCTGTAAATATATCCAAGAACCTACAGGGGGACAAGTTATGGAAAATTTTTAGTCATAACCAAACACCTTAAGGGAATGAATCACTGGACATGGGGGTGAGAATCATAGCCTCAGGTGATACTAAAATCAACTGGCATAACTGTTCACAAAGATAGCGCTGTATATCCTGCTTTGGTGAGTAGTGATTAGGGTCTTAAAAGCTTGTGAGTGGTCACTTAAGGTGTAACTATTGGCAAAAAGAAAGAAGATAATCAAAGAAGGAAACAATCAATTAATTAACAATTAATTCAAAGGATCATGTGAACCCCAACCTTTTTGAGTTTGAGACCAGAACTACAAGGTGCCCAGCTACCACTATGACTCTTCTCAAAAGGATCAAAATAGGAGGTCCCAGATACACCAGGATAAAAAGAGGCAACAAAATTCAAAATTATAAAAATGGCCAGGCTTAATGGTCTGATGAAGACTGGTAGAATCCCTGAGATTATGGCCCTTAGACACCCTTCAAGCTGGGAAGTGAACTCAACCCCCATGAATCAACTTTCAGCCAAATCATAGACTTGTCTGCATGGTGAATAGTGATGCCAGGAGGGTATGCACTCATTAGAACAATCAACCATATGAGATCAAGAGGACAGCCTTTGTGCAAAAATAGAACTAGGAACTCAGTAAGGAATAAGAAGGAAGGACAAAGGGAAATGGTAGGTGTGACTAGAAGTGGGAGAGTGCTTTTGCATTGCAGGGATTGCAGTAAATCACAAAACAGAAGGTGTATGGATTGTTGAATGGAAACCAATTTGCTCTGTAAACTTTCACTCAAATCACAATTTAAAAAGAGAGAGAGAGACAGAGAGATGGATGGAATACACAGAGTAAATGTATCAAGATTTGGTGTTAATGTTCAATCGTTTAAAGGAATAGCATATGATCAAAAACTGATGGTATTGAAGGAAGAAGTCCAAGCTGCAGCTAAGACTCATGAAAAACAAGCATTCAGGCATTCATAGAATACCAAATGAGATGTTTTTTTTTTAAAAAAAGCAACACTGGATGTGCTCACTCCTCTATGCCAAGAAATTTAGAAGACAGCTAATTGGATTACTGTAAGTCATCCCTATTTTTGCTCATTACAAAGAAAAGTGATCCAATTGAATGCAGAAATTATTGAAAAATATCATTTATATCACATGGAAATAAAAGCATGCTGAAGATAACACAAAAATGGTTGCAGCAGTACATAAACAAGGAATTAACAGAAATTCAAGCCAGATTCAGAAGAGGATATGGAATGAGGGATATTATTGCTGATGTCAGGGGGATTCTGTATGAAAGTAGAAAATATCAGAAAGATGTTTATCTGTGTTTTATTTACTGTGCAAAGGTATTGCACTGTGGGGATTATAACACATCATGGATAATATTGTGAAGAATAGGAATTCTAGAGCATTTAATGTGCCCATGTAGAACCTGTGCATAGACCAAGAGACTGTCACTGAAACAGAACAGGGAGATACTACATGGTTTCAAGTCAGGAAAAGTGTGCTTCTGGAGTATGTCCTTTCACCATACTTATTGAATCTGTGTGCTGAACAAATAACCTGAGAAGCTAGAATATATACAGAAGAACATGGAATCAGGATTGAAATCATTAACAACTTGCAATATGCAGAAGATACAAATTTGCTTGCTGAGAATGAAGAGGTCTTGAAGCACTTAACTGATGAATGTCAAAGACTATAGCCTTACTATAAATTACACCTCAACATAAAGGAAAAAAAAAATCCTTACAAGTGGACCAACAAACAATATCATGATAAATGGAGAAAAGATCTAAGTTGTCAAGAATTTCATTTTACTTGGATCCACAATCAATAACAATGGAAGTAGCAGTCAAGTAATCAAATGGCATATTGCATTTGGAAAAAATACTGCAAAAGATCTCTTTCAAGGATTAAGAAACAAAAACGTCACTTTGAAGACAGGTGCACATGACCCAATCCATGGAATTTTTAGTCACTCCTTATGACTGCAAAAGCTGGACAATGAATAAGGAAGACTGAAGAAGAATTGATGTCTTTCAATTATGATGTTGTTGAAGAATATGGAATATACATACCATGGACTATTAGAAGAAAAAACAAATTTGTCTTGAAAAAGTACAGCTAGAATGCTCCTTGGAAGGGAGGATGGCAAGATTTAGTCTCATATATTTTGGATGTGTTATCAGAATGGGCCATGTGTGTTGAAGGAAATCATGCTTTGTATAGTAGATTGTCACCAACAAAGAGAAAGACCCTTAACAAGGTGTACTGACACAGGGACTGCAACAATGGGGTCAAATATAGCAAAAAATGTGAGGATTGGGAAGAACTGGCAATATTTTGCTCTACTATACATAGGGTCACTATGAGTTGGAACCAACTTGAAGGCACAATGACAACAGCAATGATCTTTACAGCAGCAGATTGCTAACTTTTCTCCCATTGAGTGACTGGTGGCTTTGACCAACCAACCTATTGGTTAGGACCTGAGCCCTCTTGAAATAAAAGCAATATGAAGCCATCAGATGCATGGGATTGAGACACAAGGAACCATACATGGATTCTGGCTTTCCCACGTTTCATATACTACAAAGCCTGCCTCCCACACCTCCTACTTGTTCACTCTGTTCCCGAGTGCAACCATTTTGTAGCATGGTGTCCTTCTCTCCTGAGCTGTGAGTATATGTGACTACTAAACTACTGTCAATTTGATGTGTCTTGCATCAGATATCATGTGTTTAGCCATCCCTGTAATCATAGTTTGGAAATCCTCCTCATACCTTGTTTTTCACATCTTTTATTATTATTGCTTTTTAGTTATTTTCCTTTTGCCTTTACAAGTTATTTGATGTCTTGACCTGAAAATCTTATAGATTATTTTAATCTAATAATTTAATTTTGATATGCCTCAAAACAGTACATTCTGTGTTTATTTTCCTAAGTACATGCTGAATCCTTTTAATATATAGAGTTAAACATTTTATTAACAAGGAACTTTGTTGTTGTTGTTATGTGCTGTCAAGTCAGACCTGACTCATAGAGACCCCTCCTTTGGTTTCTAAGGCAGTATCACTATGGAAGTAGATTGCCCCATCTTCCTTCTGAGGAGTGGCTGGTGGGTTTGAACCACCAGCCTTCTGATTAGCAGTCAAGTGCCTTTAGGCACTACGCTACCAGAGCTCCCTTAACAAGGAATAGTTTTACTAATATTTTAATTATTCTTTTTTTCCCCTAATGGTTTTCTTCTTCAGGAACTGTAATAAAGCAAATGTTTTTCCTTCTCTGTGTTCCATTTTCACAGCCTTCTCTTTAACACTTTATTTCTTTCTTTATGACATTTTTATTGTCTTGTTTTGTTTTTTTCTCTGCCTTTCTTCAATGCCTATTACTTAATTTTCATTTAGGTCCTGTGATGATTAATGTTAAGTGTCAACTTGTCTAAACTATGAATCTAAGTGGTTTGCCAGACATTGACTGTGTATTGATCGTATTGTTATATAGCATAATCACTTTCTATAATGTGATCTGATGTGATCAGTCCATCAGTTGAAAGGGAGAGCCCTTGGGGGGTGTTCCTCTCCTCCAATAAACTAATCGATGTTCTGTTAAGGCTTGTTCTCACTTCCTCTCTCTCTGTGTCTCCTGTACCCTTCTTATCACCTGACCTTCAGTGTTTGGGACATAAGCCTACAGAGGTCTCCATTCTACTTCCTAACCAGAGGTGTTTTTAAGGTTTGGCAGGTCTAGCCATGGGCACCAGTTAAAAAAGGACACCACTTAGCAGTTTCTATTCATCAAGTAGCCCCTCCTCAAAGACTATAGACATTCAAAAGTGCAGGGAGGTGCAGAGTAGGATACTTCCCTTTAGGTGTAAATCCAAGGGGCCCCAGATGAGGTCTAAAATGATACTTCCAGGTTCTACAAATATGAGAAGCTCCTGTCTGAGCCTGACAAGAGGGGGGAAGTGTTTCTGCTAATGCATTGCTACTATTAATGCCCATTCATCTTGAAATTGGCAGATGATGCAATTTAGAGATTGCCTTTGGGCATTCGAATTGGGTGAGATTGTCCCAAAAGTTTATTTCTCAAACTATGTCCCTGTTGCTGGCCTACAGATTTGTATTTGACACCTCTGCAACCTTCAGAGACAGTAGAGGTTGCCAGCCTGCTGCCTGACTCCCATTTGGGACTTGCTAGCCTCTATAATTGTATGAGCCATTTCCTTGAAGTAGGTTATCTCTCTCTCTGGTATGTGTGAGTGTGTGTGCATATACATATGTATATAT